>NC_140180.1:77463379-77585486 GCF_963971535.1 Notolepis coatsorum | reverse complement strand
GGCTGTGGTTGGGAACCTTCAATAAACCAGTAGTAGATGATTGTAATGTTCTTGTGGGCACATAATTGACAAGATAATTGGCAATGTAGCTTGGTCCTGTTCCATTTAGGGCTTTGTATATAAGGAGGAGAACCTCAAAATGTATTCTAAATGTTACCGGAAGCCAGTTCAGAGTAGCTAACACTGGACTGATGTGGTCTCTCCTCTTGGTTCTAGTTATTAGCCTAGCTGCAGAGTAGCTAACACTGGACTGATGTGGTCTCTCCTCTTGGTTCTAGTTAATAGCCTAGCTGCAGAGTAGCTAACACTGGACTGATGTGGTCTCTCCTCTTGGTTCTAGTTAATAGCCTAGCTGCAGAGTAGCTAACACTGGACTGATGTGGTCTCTCCTCTTGGTTCTAGTTAATAGCCTAGCTGCAGAGCAGCTAACACTGGAATGATGTGCTCTCTTCTTTTGGTTCTAATAGCCTAGCTGCAGAGTTTTGAATAAGTCTTTCTTTGTGTGTTTTTCTTTTTTGTGCTGTTGTGTGGGTTTTCCCCCAACTGGTTTAAGTTTCTGACAGGGGTGTACAAAGTACCCAGAAATTATACTTAAAGGTGACATGTACTATAAATGTCATTTTTCAGTCTCTAGCATTGTATTATAGTAATAGGAGTTTGTATCAATGTGTTTTAGTGTCTAAATACCATATTGGCGGATTGCTCTGGTTCAGCTCAGCCCCTTTCCTCCTCCAGTAAATCAGGCCATTTTGATTTGAACGGCTGATATACGTCATACGGCCGCTGGGTGGTGCGATTGGCTCTGTGGTTGGAGCTAATGCCCGCCCCCATTCTACCTAGACTAGACAGCGAGTGGAAGCCAGTGCCACTTCCTCAGCTGCGAGGCGGAGTGGGGCCTGTGCGCTCTGGAGGGAGAGAGGGAGAGAGAGAGAGAGAGAGATAGAGAGCACTTGGGGGGTACCTGCCGGCCGCGCACCACACACCCGCAAACGGGAGATTGAAAGAAAGAGAAAAAAAAAACACAAGCTGCCGCGGACTCTCATCACCGAGAGCCGAGAGGGAGAGAAAGGAAGAGAGAGGGAGGGAGGGAGAGAGGGGGCCTTGTCAATAACGACCTGTCTTTTTTTTTCTCTCTCTCTCTCTCTCTCTCTCTCTTTCTCTCCCACCCCCTCCCTCTCTCTCTCTCTCTCTCTCTCTCTCTCTCTCTCTCTCTCTCTCTCTCTCTCTCTGCCGCGCGGACTCATCACGAGAGGGAGAGAAAGGAAGAGAGAGGGAGGGAGGGAGAGAGGGGGCCTTGTCAATAACGGCCTGTCTTTTTTTTCTCTCTCTCTCTCTCTCTCTCTCTCTCTCTCTCTCTCTCTCTCTCTCTCTCTCTCTCTCTCTCTCTCTCTCTCTCTCTCTCTCTCTCTTCCCCCCCCTCCCTCCCTCCCTCCCTCTACCAGTGCAGACTGTGTGGCACTGTCACTCAAAGTGCTTATGGGCGGAGCCAGGCCATAACAGCCTGATTTCTTGAGGCTGAAAAATTATGGTTTTGAGTACTTGATTAGAAATATAAAACAATGCATTTTTTTGAAAAAAACCTTACAAATGTCTTCAATAGACTAACAGGAATTGTGTAAAGTTGCCCAAATAGTGCTAGGAATAGCAGTACATAGCCCCTTTAAGTGAAAGTATGGGTACCGTCTCAAAATCTGACTCAAGTAAAAGTCAAAGTATCTGGCTAAAAACACACTTGAGTAAAAGTTAAAAAAAAGTCCTACTTTTAAATGTACTTAAGTATTAAAAAGTTAAAGTAAAACATTTTTTTTAAAGTGATAGACCAGGGGTCTCAGGCCATGTTTAGACAGAGAGAGTCTCAACAGAACCGCAGAAGTCGTCTTGCGGTCTCACTTTAAATTTTGCGTTTAGAATAGTGTTTTGGGAGGGAATTCTAAAGTGTAGTTGACTCGAGACGACGGAGCCCCGCTACACTGCCTCAAGTCGTTGAGACAACCAAGCATGCTGTGAAGACCCGCCCTACTCTGTCTCTGATTCGCAGACTGTGGGTGGGGGAATGTTCAGTTCAGTTCAGTTCAGAGTATTTATTTGCCACATGGAATCATACAATCAGAGTTTCTTCATTACACAATCATAAATATCATTCCATGGACAAAAGGCCATTGGACCAAAGCAGAGTCACACACAGACAGTGGCTCCAGTCACTAATAGTTGTGATAGCCGCTGCACTGATTCTTGTGTATTTAAAAGTACTGTCAACGTAGCCTTCAGGTGATCTCCGTTGAGAGAAAACGGTGCTTTTTCAATGTATGTGATGTATAGATTGGGGAGAGATGACCACAGCTAAAACGGTGCCGGGTCAGAGAGGTCGAAGTGCATGCGGACGGTGGTTCAGTAGAGCAGGGTGATTGTTGTGAGCCACACTGCCAGCGAGAGAATGTTTGTTGACATTCCTTGGAAGAACATCTGAGATAAGACGAAGTGTCTCCCAGAGAGGGAGAGCGGTTCACAGTGAATGAAACGTTTAATGTGTGTAAAGGTTAAACGCAGTTGTCATGACAACACGTCGCATGACAACCAGAAGGCGGGGCCGTCGTTGCGACGACGAACATCTATAAATCGAACGGTGTTTCCGGGTGTAAGGCAGACTAGAATCTGAGTCAGACTAGAATCTGACCGAGAGCGAGTAGGACTGAGATCACACAGAGGACTCTCTCTCTCCTCTTATCACGAGAGAGGGGGGGGGGGGGGGAAGGAGGAAGAATGCCGCGACATCATTAGCTTCGGCTAACACGAGGAGGGTTAGGCTAACGAACAGGCCTGAACACTATTGGACTGAATAACAAAAGGACGATAATCTGAACACACCGAAAGATCATTAGAATACTCTTCAAGGACAATAACATCTGTTAACATCTGAGCTGAGGTTTCTGTTTATAGCAATAAAACCACGCTTTTCCTTGTAAGGTATTTCACGTTGTCGAAGTGTCGAATTCTTACGGAAGTGGAGAAGTATTATGGTTTATGGATTGCACTAACGGGGGGGAGATAAGGATCTTATCTACCAGTATCGGAGACGTCAGGACCATTAAAAGTACACAACGCAGAGGAATTGGATGGAGGGCCAAACAGTCGAAGACGTGATACTGGCCAGTTTGATCAGAATCTTACACCGTGGATGGTCATGCTTGTTCGTTTTGTTTACGCTTCTGGGCTACTGGCGTAAGCAGTACGCAACGAGATCCTTGAGAACCCTTTCGTCATAGTTTTATGCGGTTTGACTGTTCAGATGATAGCACGAAGGTGTATCGTTTCTAGGATTTCCACCCAGGAAGGTGGTTTCACTTTTTTGCGGATTCTCCCCGCAAAACCGCGTTGCCGTATGAACAAAAGGCACATCCGAAGAAAGAAATATTCCAGATTCACCCGCGATTGCTTCCGTCTAAACATGGCCTCAAACTCATTCCATCGTGGGCCAAGTTTTCATTTTAACTATACATTGCACCAGGTGAGTTAGATGAAGAGGTGAGCCAATTAGTGAAACCATCAGCTGGTGTTTAGGCAAGGCTGGAATGAAACCAAGCATACACTCTGCCCACAATGGAATGTGTTCTGCGATAGACAATGCTGAAATGAAAGAACAGACACTTGTTTTGCATTAAAATTATTTAATGCACTTCTCCATTGAAGGTAAACTAACATGGACGGCATTCACATCACAGCATGAATAATATCACAATATTAAAAACAGAATGGTGTATCCTGAATAATATCCCAATATTAACCACAGCATAATGGATTATCCTGAATAATATCACAATATTAAAGGCAGAATACTGGAGTACCCTGAATAATATCACAATATTAAAGACAGAATACTGGAGTACCCTGAATAATATCACAATATTAAAGACAGAATATTGGAGTACCCTGAATAATATCACAATATTAACCACAGCATAATGCGGATCTGACTGTCTATTCTTCTGATAGCAGGTGTTTAATCAAAGATCCCCCCTTTCTAGTGTTGCGTTAGTTAGTTCGGCCAGATAAACAATTAAAATATACTAATTAAAATGGTTGGACCTGTGAGATTTGTACTTTGTACTTTGTAGGTCTGCATTTTAAATGTAAGGAGTAAAAAGTATGTTTTTTTTCTCTGAAATGTAATGGAGTAAAATTACAAAGTATACAAACCTAATAGTACTCGATTAAAGTACAAATCCCCCAAAACAGTACTTAAGTATTGTAACGAAGTACAATTACTCAAGTACTTTACACCCTTGGTTTCTGAGTAGTAACTAGTAAACATTTCCAACTTTTATTTATTTAAATTTTTTTATCTTTCTCCCCCTTCTTTTTCCGTTTTTTCTCCCGTCCCAATGTTAGTCGTTTTGCCAATTCCCAATCCCCTTCCTGGTCGTTGCACACTCTACCCCATACCGTCGGTCTGGGAGGGTGGAGACTATCACATGCTTCCTCCGACACATGTTTAGCCAGCCCACCGCTTCTTTTCACCTGGCAGCGCGGACTCTCACTGGGCGAGTGTAACGTGTGGAAGGTCACACTACCTCTCCCAGATCCTTCCCTTGCTGTGCAGGCGCCCCGACCGAACTGTAGGAGTCGCTGTTTACAAGGACCAGGACCCACCCACGCCGGCTTTCCACCCGCTAACACTGCCAATTGTGTTAGTATGGACGGTCGGCCAAGCCGGAGGCACCACAGCCGGATTCAATCCCACTGGCTCTGTGGTGGTAGACAGACGCTTAGTCCGCTGCGCTACCCGACTGCCTAAACATTTCCAACTTTTGAGGTGGAAGCGTTCTGTGAAAAAAAATGTGGGGTGCACTGAGTTGCTTACACTAGAAAGGGAACCGTTACTAGACATTAGCTCACCGTTTCGTGGTAGTTATAAAACTAGAGAGTGGAATTTCTGATTGTGGCATTACTCCTCATACAGGACAGGAAAATAGAACACGGAATGAGGACAAAAGAAAGTGAGAGAGAACAAGAGCTGAAGGCAAGAGAGCAGGAAGTCTCTGTTATGTTCCCTCGTCTACTCTTCAATAATACACTCAATGTTGTTGGCTAGAGCTGGATAACTTTCATACCCCTGCTGTAGATGCACTCTAGTTTGTAACACACACACACACACACACACACACACACACACACACACACACACACACACACACACACACACACACACACACACACACACACACACACACACACACACACACACACACACACACACACACACACACACACACACACACACACACACACACACACACACACACACACACACACACACACACACACACACACACACACTGCCTGGAAACATATGGCTATATTTTGACATGGTAAATTATACATTTCAACCCCCATCTTTCATTTTAAATTCCAAAATGTCTTGTGTGTATGCTGATTTGTATAGAATGCGCAAACCCTCAGGGGTGTAAACATCTGAAGACTGAATGTCAGATATCCGTGTACTCTATTTACATTTTCTGTAACGGTAAAGGATTTGACAGGTTTTTAACGCTCACAAAGGTTAATTTACATTGATTTTGATAATCCTTCTGATCTGCCTCACGTTAATTAACTCATTCGGGAGTGAGTTTGTTTGTTTTCTATCTCGGAATTCTAGAACTCCGGTGTCATGTTCATCGACAATGGCTACTGTAGCCATCGGTACATCATCGTTAGAATGTACAGTTGTTACATTCCTATCCTGTGTGTAAAAACAATAGAGCTGAAAGGGTTATTAAAACAAAGAAATGAGGATACCTTAACATTTGTAACTTTTATTCAGTGACAATTGTTTATCCCTGTATGGAACAATGCAACGCAGAATGCAAAACGCTGATGCTGGCGGAGGACAGAATAGCATCTATACATCTTCAATCTCACCATGTTGTGTTATTGAAACCATGGCAACAGAGAGCTCGCTGGAATATGTTGCATAATAAACTACCATTCTGATGCATTGATTTGGAATAAGTGCTGAAAAACCATGGTTACATAATCTTTTTGAGAGTTGAAAAGAGTGCATTTGAAAATAAACACAGGGTGCTGTTTACTGGCAACTGTTTACTCTGAATAAATGTGGTGATTGTGCTGTGAGGTGCCGGGCGCTGATGCCTGCTAATGATGTATCCAGAAGGTGATGGTGAATTATTCACTGGTGTGTTGACACAAGCTCTGGGCAGGGATGAAAGGCCTGGCTGACGCCCCGCGAGGGATGGGGGGGGGGGGCAGGGAAACAGGCGAGCAGAGCCGGCCCTCCACCACCGGCACTAACGGCTAGCTTAGCACTGTTAGCCAGCTTACAGCAGTTCATTAGCGGCACCTTGCTGGTTGACGACATCACAGTCAGAGTCAGTTAGAGCCTGGCTACCGGCTGAACAGGTGGGACTGTAGCTCTCTGGCGGGGACACTTAATTAGGACAGTTTACGAAGGACGCCGCGTGCCAGGAAGTATAGCACCACTTTGGCAGCACGGTGGTTTAGCACTGTTGCCTCACAGCAAGAAGGTCCCCCCCAGCAGGGCCTTTCTGTGTGGAGTTCATGTGCATGTTCTCACTGTGTGTATGTGGGTTTCCTCCTCACAACAAAAGACATGCATACGAGGTGTCCTGCCACACAATAAAGACATGCATGCTAGGTGCCCTGCCACACAATAAAGACATGCATGCTAGGTGCCCTGCCACACAATAAAGACATGCATACTAGGTGCCCTGCCACACAATAAAGACATGCATGCTAGGTGCCCTGCCACACAATAAAGACATGCATGCTAGGTTTCCTGCCACACAATAAAGACATGCATGCTAGGTTTCCTGCCACACAATAAAGACATGCATGCTAGGTGCCCTGCCACACAATAAAGACATGCATAGCCTACTAGGTGTCCTGCCACACTATAAATACATGCATGCTAGGTGTCCTGCCACACTATAAATACATGCATGCTAGGTGTCCTGCCACGCCATAAAGAAATACATGCTAGCATTGCTAGGTGTCCTGCCACGCCATAAAGACATGCATGCTAGGTGTCCTGCCATTGCCCTTGTGACCAAGGTACTGAGATTACAACTTGTCCCCGGGCACCACACTGTGTGGCTGCCCACTGCTCCTAATAAGCTAGTGACAATGCCCCCCACATTTTTAGAAGCCCCATACCAGAGGTAGATTAAGACACAATTGTCCTCATCTCTAAGGTTTCCCATATAAAATGCATTATTGTATAAAGATATTTTACTGCATAAACTGTTAAATATATATATATATATATATATATATTGTTATATGCCCCAAAACTAAAAGAAAATTGCTCAAATAAAGCCTGGTCGTATGGGAATTGAAGCATATGAACTTGTGGAGATTAATAATACAAGCTCTCTGAGAGCTTTCAAACTTGATATGCAGGATATTCCTCTATGTAATAAAAAATGAATGTGAATAGCTTGATGCTTGTAGGAAATATAGACCTATGAACACATAATAAAATAAGTTCATATCTATGCTGAATATGTCATTTACTTTGCAGTAACTCTCCCTCATATAAACACCAGAGAGGGTGTGGTGGAATGGTGTGGCTGTGATGAATCAGACATTCTCACTGATGTAGATGTAGCAGCATACTGTAGTCATGGAGTTACATCACTAATGAATGAGGTGTCCCAAAAATTCAACTCAAGTAATGTTATTGCAGAGAAAGGTTACTTATAATAGAAACATTATGATATAATTGAATCAGGTTGAAATTTAACACCTTTATTGAAATATATACATCTACTTTAGTTTATTTTCACTCATGCATAGAGTGAAAAGGAAATGCTCTACAACCACTACAAGGAGAATCTTCAACAATCACATTGTCATGACATATGTTTCATAATGATAATAACATATCACCGTCAGATTTATACCTTGGTATAATTACAGTAAACACAACTGGTAGCCTAATTTTCATGATAAGGCACATTTCCCATAAACCCTGGTGCTTGCTGTTGCAAAGGAGATTTTACAGTTTATTCAAAACAGGTCACATTTGGTCAGTCAGGGAAACAGCAAGAGCAAAATAGGTTCCACTGATACACCTCCAAAAAGGGCTGATGAACCGACCACCACCCTGGCGGAGTGGCTCTGATCTTGGCAATTTCATGTAGGCTTTATACTTGCCATTTTGTATTAATAGTCCGTATACCATCTTGTTCTCTATTGTTATTTTTTATTGTTGGTTTTATTGAATTTTCTACCTTGCTTAGTGTGCACATTGTAGGGGTCCGTGGAAAAACATTCCACTGCTCATCTTACTGGTATGATGTTGCATGTGACAAATAAAACCTTGAACATGCACGTGGACTTGAACATCAATGTAACATGAACCATGCCATCCAATGATCAATTGCGCTAAGGGCCAAGTCCTAGGCCTACACACACACAATATGGCATATCTACTGCTGCTGGAAGATATAGCTGATCGTGCACTGAGGAGGGAGTGGAGAGAGATGAGTACCTAGTTTCAGGGTACCAAGACATGTCCTAATGGAGCTGTGCAATACCCTGGAGCCGGCACTGAGGAGCCGGACCGGACACTCAAACCCTGTGCCACCACACGTCCAGGCACTGTCCACTGGGACATTCCAGAGGGAGATAGGAGACAGGGTTGGCATTACGCCGCCTCCATCAGCCGCGGCCTCCAGTGAGTCGTGGATGGAATTATACAACTGGCCACACAGTACATCAAATTCCCATATAAGTGAACAACAACAGAGCCCAGTAAGAGAAGAATCCATGCCTTTGCTGGTCTGCCCAACACCATCGGTACAATTGACTGCACGCACGTGCACCTCAGATGCGTTTCATATCCCAGTGTTACGAATGGGATAACATGTTGGACCTATGTGCAGTGCAGAACAGAGGAGACGGGATGCAGCCAGGTGTTGATTTTCAAAACAAAAATTATACTCTTTATGTTGAGTAGCGAGTGAACACGTATGACAGGAACAAACAAAAGGGGAGAAAGCTCAGTCTCCACAAAACACGACAGTACGGTGAATAAACGAAACGATAACACAAACAGGGGAAAAATAAAGGTGGAGAAAGCAAGTCTCCAAAATTTTTATTTAAATAAACAAAATACAAAACAAACAGTAACGAGACATAGTTGCGGGGGAAATCTAAACGTTCCATAACACACGGCAAGGTAGGAATGACACGATAACTATAAGCAAACACATATCTTACTTATCTCCCGTGGCAACGAGGGACGATAGGCTTAAACATGAATGCATAGTACTTACTCACGGCATGGTTCAGTGAACGACTGACACAGATGAAACACACATGAGGGTGTAAGAGGACACGAAAAATACACACACCAGGTAACAATTACCATAATTAAGGCAGGTAGACATAGATGTACCCACCGGGGAACCCTAGAGGCCCGCTCAGCCACTAGAGCGAACCCCCAACGTTACAAACAGAAAGCAATACCACTCGATCAACGTTCAAATCATCTGTGATGCCCAGAACCACCTGCTCAACGTGGGCTCCCGCTTCCTAGGAGGTGCACATGACTCTGAGGTGCTCTGTGGGTATGCACTTCGAGCAAGGAGACGTTGGAGATGCATGGCTATTTGGTAAGTAGCCTACAGTATCTGTGCGTAATTAATCGTCCCAGCAACAATAGGCTTTGATTCTTCTAATGACTTGTTTTATTAGGAGATTGCAGATATGCGCTGGCCCCCTCACCAACTCACCAACCCTCTGACGGAGCTGGAGGTGGCTTATAATGAGAGCCACGTGCACATTGAACCAGAGCCCTGCTAGTGTGAAAGCGCCCTGAGTGACACATAACTAGAATGTCTTCCAGGAAGAAAAGTGTCCTTATTCCCTGGTGGCATATACTGTAGGTTCCTATGGCATTCTCTGGTACAAGCTGTCCCCTGGAAGGCGAAAGTGGAGACATGTAGTAGGCACATGAAAGGCACATGAAGTAGGCACATGAAATAGACACATTTAAGCATCTTTCAAGTATGAGTGAGTGTAGGTTCAGGATCGGTCTCATCCCTCCCATTTTCTTGGAAACCAAAGTATACACCCTTCATCCTCTCCTGTGGAGGAACGAAGGTGATGACCTTCTTTGTGACCAGCTCCTGTATCTCGGCCTACAAGGAAACAGCCTTAGTCTGGTCTGATAACACAGTCTATTTCACTCCATTGAACATAGGGTAAGGGCTCTCGAATAGCAATTTGTGACCTATCCTCAAAGTTCTGTTTAACCATAGTGCTAGACTGCATAACACTTGTCATGCTGTGTAATGTTCTAAAGGCGAGCCACACTGTGTTAAACATAGACTTGGCCGCCCTGTCTTCTACCGCTGTCTGGCGGGACTGAACTGGTGTGAATTATGGGAGACCTGTGTGTAAAGGACGACAGGTAGAGCAGTAGTCTGGTAATCCGGAGGTTCCCGGTTTGATTCCTGCTCCTCCCGGGCAGCGTGTCGAAGTAAGTAAAAGAGTAAGTAAAACTTTATTTGTATAGCGCCCTTCTCAGCACGAGTGCTTCACAGCATTTTTAAAACATCAGTAGAAAATACAAGAAATAATACATGTGAAGAGAAAAAAATTACTAAAACACCAGGATAGACAACGAAAAACTAAAAACAAAAACAAGAACAAAACAGACATGAAGTGTTGTTGAGCAAGACATTTAATTGCTCCCGATGAGCAGGTTGGCCCCTTGCATGGTTGCCTCCACATCGGTGTGAATGTGTGAGTGAATTGAGTAAAATGTGAGGAACAAATTGTAAAGCGTTTTGGATAAAAGCGCTATATAAATGCAGCCATTCACCATTTAAAGGGAGGACACAGCATTGTGGGTGGGCGCCCCTCGTGGGCGGTAAGCGAATCTTTCCGCTTCGGTTGGAATTTGAGGCGTGCGCCACGCACATTTTCACAGAAATACACTCAATATCTGCATTATTAACACACATATAATGTTGTTCAACCAGCTAATGTGTCTGTATCTTTCCCAATACAAATAAACCATACTTTTTCAGGAGTACAGTCACACTGATTTCATCATTCTAAAATTCATTCTAACATTCTAATTAATGAGATAATAACGGGTTATACATGTGTAGAAGGGTGGATTATCCCTGCTTATGGGAGTAGTGATACACAGCCACCTGGTAGCAGGATACAATAGAGTTGGATCTATCTGTACCGCCGTCTTTGGCCCGGAACGTCGTTCTGGAGGGCATGCAGCAGGAGCGGATGGGGCCCAGGATTTACTAACCTGGGGGGTGGTACTCTGGTCTTCCTCGCCTCCCAACGCGGTCAGCAGTAGCTCCCCACACACTCTCACTACCTCTGTCAGCCCTCCCACACCCGGTGACTGTCAGTTCAATAGTTATATTGGGCTTCCCTTTAAGCAGTACCCTTCCTTGACCACCTGTATATACCCTCAATGAATATGCTGCGAATGGGGTGGAAGGGTTAAATAATTATACCAGTCACAAGTATTTACCCGGTCACAAGGTTAGCATATGATCAGAAATAGACACACACACCGTGCTCCCATTTACATCTACTTTATATATAAGCCTGGTCAATTATCAGTTGCAAGTTGTGCTTTATGTGGTTCATATGGCATGTATTCATAAACGGCACCGGGTGCTCTCACTTGTATTGTAGGGGAACACTATTCCCATCATAGGCACCTCGTGCTCAATACATTAATAATAACCCCGCTTGGATTAGGGGAGACCCAGGCACAAAGTAAGTAGTTCAATGGGAATTCAAGAACGTCACAGTAATACACTAATACAAAAGAAACCATTTAAATGTGGGCCCACGTTACCAAATAAAACCTACTCTAAAGCCGGCTTATAATGTTTGGGGTACCCCTAGACACTGGTCGTTAGCGTTCGCTCGAATGGATATTGTTGTGGGCACACGAGGTACCGTTGTACTTAGCCAAGATGGCGGACCCACTCTCATCACCTCTCATCCGGGTGACAAGATGGCGTTGGGCGATCCCGCGAGCACAGCTAAACTGTGGGTCTTAGTGCACCCTCCTGCTATCGTCTGTACTACTAACGCAACGTGGCTGTATGCACCACCGGTCTTCGGCGCCGCGTGCCCGGTAGTATACTGGAGTCAATATAGCCGTTAGCAGCATGCTAATACACCTCACACACTGCTACTATAACCCGTTATCTATGGATGTTAGTCCTTCTTTCCGTATCGCTTACTCACACACTTCACTATCGCTTGTACTTCTAGGATAACACGTTATCTAGCAAGTACTCACTATCACCCGTCGCTCTCCAACGGGGCTCTTCAACATCACTCTTCCAACGGGGCTCTTCCTGAGCACACGCCCGCTGCGACCGTTCATGTCCGAGTTCACTATCGAAGAGGGCTTCCTGGTGCTCCGCCCTCCAGGTAATCATCTCTTGCTCGTTGCTTCTCTCTCCTCCGCTCCACCTGCCACCACTGCCACCACTGCCCCCTGCTGGCAACCGCAACTGATCCCACTATAGGACCACTCCAGAAAGGGAGAAAGATGCTTCAATGTTATGTTAGTGATCCATATCGAAGCCGGAGAAAGAGTAGCACCTCGCATCATTAGTAGTCCGGGCGAGATATCAAAAGGAACACTGTGTATCACACTTTATACACACACAGGGGAAGTACCAGTTAGTCAGCACTTCTGAATACTTAGCAAAATATTCAGGATGCTACACATGCAAAATGGACAATTAGAGTATAGAACACTGGAACTGGAAATCTGAAACAAATCTTCAAACGGGGACTGACTTCGCATATAGACTAGGCATTTACAGCTGTTCCAATGTAAATGTGCCTTCCTCCATGCGCTTCCGCCCACTCTGAAGTCTCGGTGTGGACAGCCACGCGAGCTGTTCTCGCATGAAACCCGCGTGCACCTCTGGTCTGTCCTCCGGCGTGAGGAGGCACTGGGGAACTCAGATGATAACAACCGTGTTGTGTGAATGTGAATGACGTCACCACTCACCAGCCTGGTTGAGGGAATTCACCATGCTGGAGGTGACAGTGTGGACATCTTTGAAGCCTTCATCTTGGAAAGAGGGGCTCGGCCGGTTGTCTTCCAAGGGGACAGTGCCAGTGTGACTCTGACTGACGTAGAGTGACACCTGGACCTGGATGTTTTGCCAACCGGTCAGGAACACAGACCAATTGAGTTAGACAGGAGGGGGGTGGGATGAAGATGGGGGGGGGGGGGGGTATACTTGTGACTGCCACCTCAGAACCACTGCTGACAGTGAGGGACAGCTAGCGAAGAAAAATGCCACTAAGAGGCTAAGTAGCTCTTGATTGTGACGCATTCAAAACAAATCCATCATGATGTCCATATTCATTCATGGTGCTTATTGATGAGGGGGGGGGGGAATGAAGACTGACAAGCAATTGTTATACTGAAATAATCAAAGAAAAACTCTTTATGATTATTATACTCTGATGTGATATGACGTGACAGAGTCCTATTAACGCTCTTTGTTCCTCCTCTCCACGAGCGAACAGGTATGACATCACACCCAGGTGCTAATAATTATTGTGTACAGCTAAACAAATAAACAACACTGACTAAATACATTTTGGCTCCTACAGGCGGGCGTTGTGTTCATGAGTTTCAATGGAATATTGCTCTTTCAAGATAAATGTATGCATTTGGTCAAACTGTTTTCTTCTTTATTTTCTTATTAACCTCTTAAGCCTGATCGGCCCGGTACCGGTAACAGATTTATTTCATGTCATCAAATAGATCAATACAGTCCTATTAAGTAATGTTGCATTTCTTTGTCAAATGTAGCCAAGAGTAAAGACCCTAACCCTATCAAAACAGAAGTGTATATTTTTAATTTATGAATGATTTTAAGTGTTATTAGCTAAATATGAGCTTATACAAATATCTGCACATTGCACCGAAAAACATATGATGAAGAAGAAGCACTCATTAAATGGTTGTAGTCCTAAGAAAGAGGAGATCCAGGGCTTTCGATGGACGTCCTACCATTTATCATGTGTTTATATCTCACAGGTCGAACAAATCTCAATGTTATTGCCATAAAATACAACGTATTTTCTTTACCTTTCTGTGAACATCTAGAAAAAACACATCGCAATCCGGTCAAAAATGGCGGAGCTATGGACACTATACAAAAGTAACTACTAAATCCAGATTTAACTCTGCCATTGGAAAGAGGAGATTTGGCCCAATCCATAGATGTATGACTTGGCCATAATATCATAAGTCATTTATAGGCCTGATATTCTATATTCATATTTCAAATTGCATGTGTGTCTGGATGGCAAAATTCAGTACTGTATCTACAAAAAAACCTGTAAATCATATTCCCTGTATTCCTTTGCTTAGCTTTTTAGTACACTTATTCTCAAGCTGGTGCTGAATGAGCAGTGAGTGCTCAGTGGCAATTCCTCACATATGGTCAATGTTAGCATTATGTCATTCACCGTCAAAGATGGAGAAAATAATAATTATAATAATTTACATTCTCCTTTGGTTCATTACAATTTACTCAAGCCTAGTAACAGACACAATATCTCTGACACTGGGAATACATTCCCAGAGGTCCATAGATGTCCTTAGATACCAAGAACATGCAAATGGCTTAAGAGGTTAACAACACGTATTGTTTGCTGCCTGTTATAGCAGGCGAAGGGCGGAGCGCTGGTGCACGTCAAATTATTTCAGTGCGAGCGTGTTCAATAGGCAAAGCATGATGGGAACATCTGTAGTATCACTTTTACTCAAGTTGAATGCATTAGTGTTCCTCTCACCCCAGATACCGGGTGGGGTTAGATTGGAGCTGCTATTTGTCAATAATCATTATTTGGTTTTGGATGACCTCCAAATCCATGGCTATGATGTTACATCTACAAAAGTGACAATGATTCATCACAATCACACCTTTCCAACAAGTCCTCTGGTGTATATGATGATCATTCAGCATAGCGTACATGTATTTTATTGTGACAACTAATAAACAAACTTGAAACTTGAAACTAGATAATAACTTTTTACATTTCTACATATTGTATTATGTGTTATGTATAGGTCTATATTTCCTACATGCAGCATGATATTCATGTAATTTTTTTTTATCTACATGAGTTCATATGCCTCAACTCCCAAACAACCAGGCTTTATTTGAGTGCTAAAACTCAAATGTGTGATGTCATCAAGTATTTCGTTTTGGGGTGTATAACAATATATATCAATTGAACCATTTCTGCAGTAAAATATTTTTATGCAAGAATCCATTTAATTTATGCGAGACCTTAGAGATGAGGAAAAACACTGTTGTGTTTTGTTCTACCTCTGGTAGTGGCATCTCTATCCCTTTTTGACAGTTTGTCACTAGGCTATAAACAGTTAGGATAGGTCAAATGCAAAGGACGATTTTCCCCAAGGGGATTAATAAAGGTACAACTTAACTTAACCAACATCTAATGCTAGCATCTGATTAGCTTTGGTTAGTCTTCTAGCCTATAGCATTAAGTGTTTTGTTGTAAGAGTCACAATTTAATTGGCCTACTAACATTTACATTTAGTAATTTAGCTGACGCTTTTATCCAAAGTCAGCAGGAGGGGTACATCTCTGGTGGCTGAGGGTAAGTGGTATTGTTCGTCAAACAGTGTTGAACTTGAGTGCTACACTCAATATTAGTACTACTGCATAGTAGTAGATATATTACCATAGTAGGTAGTAGTATGTTAGTAGGATAGTAGTAGATAGTAGTATAGACATATTAGCATATTGGTAGTATACACCTATAGTAGCATGGTACATAGTAGTATAGACATAATAGGTAGTAATAGTAGCATAGTACATAGTATATAGTAGTATAGACATAATAGGTAGTAGTATATACATAGTAGCATAGTACATAGTAGATAATAGTATAGACATAATAGGTAGTACATAGTAGATAGTAGTATAGACATAGTAGTGTAAACTACTGAGGAGTTGGCCGCAGTCAACCAGCATCTGTGCCTGACCCTTTAGCTCAGCTAGTCAGTGCAGCCACCTGTGGATCCTATGGTCCCCGGTCCCTATGTAACTCCGTTACAGTAGCAAAGTACATACTAGTAAAAGACAGTAAGAGGGTTAGTATAAAAATACTGTTCCATACCGCATATAATTCAGCAGCCTATGGAGTGGGGTGAACTGGTCCTTCTAAGTAAAGAAGAATGCTGTCACAAGCGTCCCGCTGGCGTGACTGTTTCCTGTTAAATGACACATTGAAAGTGGCCTTTTGGGGCACCTCCTCAGCCATGACATACTGTAGTGTAGACGTCAGCAGTGTCTAGTGGAAAATGTCATTTAAATATCTCAATCTGAAAAGAGCACTTGGGGGCCCCAAGATAAAAAGGGTTAAAATGTGATATCGGAAAATATCGGTATCGTTTTCAAAAAAAATTACTTTTCTTTTAAACATTTCTATAACCTTTATTTACCCAGGCAAGCAAGTAAGAACAAATTCTGATTTTATTTATTGTCAAAAGTATGCATAATGTTGTGTTAATTCCACAACAAGAGATATGTAATGTCAATTACCTGAAATTATTCAATTTTTTTTGGGGGGGGGACCCTGCATATATCGGTATCGGTTGATATCGGTTGATATCGGTATCGGAAATTAAGAGTTGGACAATATCGGTATATTGGTATCGGTAAAAAAGCCAATATCGAGCATCCCTACTAATAATTAATCACATCACCTCACAGTTAGTCTAGTTATATGCAATAGATAAACTATTAATTTATCACATCACGGTTAGTCTAGTTACGATGCAATAGATAAACTATTACATAACTATCATCACCTCACAGTTAGTCTAGTTATTATGCATTAAACGATTATACAACTATCATCACCTCACAGTTAGTCTAGTTACTCGCAATAGATAAACGATTATATAACTATTGGCACCTTGCATGGTTGCCATCACCATTGGTGTGTGAGTGAATGGTTGAATGTGAGGCATAAATTGTAAAGCGCTTTGGATAACTTATGGGGTTGTGGATAAAACGTATGTATGTGTTATCGTTAGGTTATGGCTATAACCAAGTTCTGTTAGTTAGGGGTGACGCTTGGCATCACACTGCACTCCCTCGCGTACGTGCACGCGCACTGAATAAATTCCACAAATGTACCTTTAATACCCGTATTAGTCTGACCACACCCCTCATCAGCTTACCTTCATAAGCAGGTGTGTGGTCACCTGCTCTCCTCCTTCCCAAGCTTTCACCACAAGGTGAGGTCAAGGGCTGCAGCGGCCGTCTGATGCCAAGCGTCACCCCTAACTAACAGAACTTGGTTATAGCCATAACCTAACGTTCTGTTCCGTTAGGGGCTCTGCTTGGCATCACACTGCACAAAGGGAGGCCAAGCGGAGCCGCTGGCTGACAAATACACCCCGCTGAAGGCCCCCCACAACCAACAGAACAGGGAGGGCCGAGCCCCCCCGACCCCCCCTAATGGAGGGCACCCTCCCTATTAGAGGTCTACCGAGAGGGCGACGGACCCGACCGCGCGAAGAGGCACTCAAGCAACTCAACGCACAGGGTGAGCAGACCGTGGCTTGACCCCACGACTACACCCACGCACAACCCGCATGCCACCCGGGAACGAACGTAGGAAACAACCTCGTTACTGCCCCCAGAATCACGGGATCAAGGGCAAACCCAACCCCGTGGCAAGGCCGTAGCAGCGGAGCGCGAAGGAAGACCCAGACCCACCAAAAGGACTGGACTCCCTGGAATGGGGGCCCGGAGAAGTCCATGATGCCAGCATCAAGACCCCACCAGGTGGGCAACTAGTGACCCCGCCCCCCACATCGCCAGCGTATTCGGACAAAGGCCCCTCAGTTACTGCACCTGGTATTCCCAGGCGGTATCCCATCCAAGTACTAACCAGGCCAGAACCTGCTTAGCTTCCGAGATTGGACGAGATCGGGCGTGTTCAGGTTGGTATGGCCGTAAGCCGAGCGGGCCCTGTCCCCCCAATAGTACACCGCCTGGCACACTGACCCTGCAGAACAGGCAGTCAGCATGGCCGTAAGCACACAAAAAAGGTTAACCAACGGAAGCAGGCAGCGCACCGGGGAAAAACCAGGCAACAGGCTGTTAACCCTAGCCTGGAGACTGCGGACGAGACAGGCGCCAGAGGGGACAGCTGAACACAGCCGCCCCGGCGGAAGGGGCGTATGCTGGCGTTGTTGCATGACCAAGCCTCCATTTAAAAACCCCCACCCAGAGGGGTTGAGGCAGAGAAGGCTGACACGATTGGCAGACGTCATGAACGTGCAGGGGCACCCTCAACCGGTGAACCCGAGAGTTGACACTGCTCCAACACACCAGGGAACCAACCACCTTGGCGGTACCCAATACGGTGGTTGTTCCTATAACCCCTCAAGAAAAAACTCCAAAACACACCTGCGGGTACACACCGGCTATACCGCAGTACAAGTGTCTCAGTTTTCAAAAAAGGGTTAACCCAGGCCTACGGGTCGACGAACATTACCTCGGACCGGGCCTGGCGATACGGGAAGCACAGGGTCACCAGAGGAGGTCAAAGACCACCCCAACAGGCCCCTCTTCGCCATGCGTGAGAGAGGAGCGAAAAAGAATGGAGAACCAGCCCCTAAGCACACCGTACTTGGTATTCCCAGGAGGTCTCCCAACCAAGTACTAACCAGGACCAACCTGTGTACAGTGGTGCAGTCGTAATATGGGAACTGGCAACACGCCACGCACGCGCACGCGCGTACTTAGCGCACAACGAATGGACAGAGCGCATCTTTGTGCGCGCGTACTGATCATCTAGTAACACGGCGTGTAACCGCGTGTGACCGCGACTGCACCACTGCCTGTGTAGCGGCCGAGATCCGACGAGATCGAGCGTGTACAGAATGGCATGGCTGTAAGCCATTACGACAGTGCTGAGTAAAAACGTACCCAACCAGGGTCTCCATAGCGCTTAACCCTGTGACACCCGGACCGACCTGGCATTTTTCCCCCTGAAAAAAGCCCAAGTCCCTCAGGGTACCAGAACAGCAGATCTGCATCCCCGGCGGACAACGGGTTCAACTGATCCGGACCAGCGTGACCAGAACCAGTCCTGTGCCCTAACCACGCCGACATGCCTACTCCAGGAGAAGGGCAGATATGCGTGTCGATCTTAACATGAAAAGAAGGCACCACCCAGACGTTCGGGCGAACCGCGCCTGGTGGCCCACCCCAAGGGCGTGAGACCCCTCTACATATGTTCAGATCCATTCCGTCATCATCCGCCAGACATGAACGAGAATCCGTCGAAAAACCAACCCAGGTCGTGGGATTTGGTCGTCGGAAGAGGAAAAACCCCCATCTCAGTTGCTTTATAAAAACGCCGTTTCAACCACAAGCAACCAAGGCGTGCCAGTCAGTCGCCTGTTTACAGCGAGCTAGCACTATATGTGCGTCGGGACACACCCCCTTCAATGAACAGGCTATTTAGACCTGTCATTGAATCCCCAAGGCGCCCAGGGGAACGACAAGAGGGGTGTGACACTTCCTAACTCCAACACTTTTTGAATAGAAAAGAAGGAAGCATCAACAGTATGTATCCCAGTCTACACAGCCAGGGGTAAAAATTGTTCACATTTTTACATCCCACCACCCTCCCATAGGAAGGAGACGGGGATCCCCAGAGAGACTTCCCACGCGAGCTGTACAGATTGAAAAGAATATATTGCACCTTGAGCCATGTAAAAAATTGGTTTTAGGGCTCTCCGGGGAAGAGGCACTGAACCCATACACACTCAACAATCGAATTGAATCGAATACATATACAATAGAACAGGACACCTTCTAGAGGGTCCACTCACTTTGACAATCTGAGGAGGAAGGCTCTGTACTCTGATGGAGGCTCCCTCACATGGAAGAATGAGTCCGAACTCACAGAAGGCCCGAATAGGCGCTTGGTGAGGAGGAGCCCTGACCACCCCCCTGAAACAGATCCATCACATGGACCTGAACAGCACACGGAAGTCCTACCAACAGAGACGCGCACGGTGACGTACTCTATGGTGGGGGAATTCCTGCGGTGCACACGCCCAATATACCAGGCCGTGGGACCAGGAAACTCCCTCCCCCCCCCCCCCCCCCCCCCCCCCGTAACGTGCCGAACCGCCACGTGACGGGAACCTTGAAGGACAGGGGGTGTACCCCTGACCGACAGAAACAAGGGGAAGAGGAAAGGTTACCAGTTCACCCCTTTACGACCCCACACCCATGATACGATGTAATGACAAAAAGAGAATATGACACAGTCATAGTCAGCTCTATGAAGCGTTTGACAGCTCCACACAGCGCATGAGCTAACCTGCTATCTGATTTTTACTAAGGAAAAAACACAGAATAGAGGGCTCTAAGAGCCCCGGTCCAACATACACATGTGCTTCTGTGGCCAGTCCAACCCAGTTGTAGGTCACATGACACACACAACCCATCATCACCTACAAAAAATGGCAAAAACACTCAACAGAGGAACGCCGTTTTTCACAAAGAGAGAATACATAATTCTCGATTAGTATCGGCCACAGGCCTTGCTAAGCACACACGACAGCGACCAAACCATCTTTTCTTTTAGGAAAATAAAGTTTCTCCAGCAGTTTTAGCACAACCTCAGCAATCAAGCTAAGGGTTACATCGCATCCCTACCACACAAAAGACACAAATTAGTGCACAACATGTCTGATAGGAGGATGAAAAAGTCCCCAGGGAACCGGGGGGAAACACAATCCTCTTATTTTACCCTCAATACGGCCAGTTAAAACAGGAAAACCTGTCAATATGTGAACACACTGTTCATTGTCATCACAGGCTGAGAAAAGAACATTCTTTTACTCACTTGTCACCAAGCATAGCTTCATAGGTTAGTTACCTTAGTTGTGAGTACACGGTACATATAACACCATGATGTTTCTCACACAACAACCAGATCATTTTCACATCTGTAACAACAACCCGATTTGCACGGAGAAGCTAACTGCCAGTGACAAAAACAGTACACGCATAACTTGCGTCGTATCCTAAATGCATTGCAGCAACACACGTTTGGGAAAACATCGTTATTCACAAAACATTTAGAAAAGTAAAACCAGAAGACGTGTTATAAGGTCTGGTCAAACCTGGTCCTACCCGGAACGTAGATCAGCGAAGTGCAGTCACAGACACCGTAGGAACACAGCCGCTCCTGTGTTGTTCGAACTGGGCAGCGTCGCCGCTCCAACCCGCACTACAGTCCTCTTTGTTGACGCAACCTTGCCGTCCTGGCTCAGGGCAGGGTCGACGAACATCCCCTGTCAAGGATGACGTCGTAGTCAAGAGTGTAAAACATGTTACAATCAAAGCACGTTCAACAGAGTAGCATTAAGCTAACGGCCGCTCCAACCGTTCGGCGCTACTGCCCCTGCTCGCGAGACGCCGAGCTAACGGCGCACGCGACCAGAAGCGAGCTTGCGGCGGCGCGCGAGGAGCTGAAGCCCCCCGCGCCAGGCCTTGGCCTATAGCAGCAAGCTAACATTACCTAGTGATCACGACATGCTAGCGCCGCAGCTAACAGCTGACTGGCTAACAGTAGGCCCAACCTAAGTAGGCCATGCAGCGATCCCAGCAGGCTAACGCAGCAGCTAACAGCTGACTGGCTAACCGTAAGCTAAGCAGCTATCACCTGAACATGTATACAATGACATAACACTCACCCAGACAGGCCGCCGTTCTGAACCTCTCCTCACTTTTTTAGAGAAAAGAGAAACAAGATGTCAACACTGCTTTACAACGGTGATTTTATCAACACCCGACGGAATCAGCACAATACCAAACTGGCCTGTGTAGCTGACTTGAACATGGATCTGCCGCTATCGCACATCCATGCACATATCTCCTCGTGAAGGAATACTCTCATTTGGATATGAAAGAAGGGGCTTAACACGGGACAGAGAGAAATCCACTCGTCCAGAACACACAGGGATCACCAGTGTTAATGGTCGCGGCCCACTAGTTAAAACTACAATGGTCTTCAGACCAAGGTCTTCTGTCGCCTAGGTGGCTGAACAAAGGACCCTAGCCTGGGGCCGGTTTCCATAAACATTGTCAAGTAGCCCCCATAGCACTAACAGACAAGTGAAGCCCGCCAGCAACAGTACTCACCCAACCTGAAACCCACCGCTTCTCACAACAGCGGCGCGTCCGACAGTTCAGCTGTGGCCTGACAGGTTTCACCCCAACAAACACAGCAAGGAACTGCAGTTGAGAAGCATGCAGCGGCGTGCTCCCAATACGAAAACCGGTGGAGGGTTTTTAGAATGATCATCATCTTCCAGACACTCCAGTACGAAGACAATATCGCCGTATTTTCTCGAAAATAGTGAGAGAGAAAATAAAGATATGATGTCAACGTATCTCCTCCTTGTAAACAATATTTTTCTCCACGTCAACTAACAACACGTCAAGTGGGGTACTACCGAGGCACTTCCTTGTGGTGAAAGCGAGAAGGAGGAGAGCAGGTGACCACACACCTGCTTATGAAGGTAAGCTGATGAGGGGTGTGGTCAGACTAATACGGGTATTAAAGGTACATTTGTGGAATTTATTCAGTGCGTGTGCACGTACGCGAGGGAGTGCAGTGTGATGCCAAGCAGAGCCCCTAACGGAACAGAACTTCATTCCTTCCTCTTTCATTCCCGACTGAGGACAAGACACAAGGCATTTGACTCATCAAGATTTGAGCAAGTTTGCAAAGTGCCACATATACGTAGTTTGTATCGTAGACGTAGTTTCACGGTGTAAAATCCTGTTTTCTTGATTGAAAATGTTATTAACATATTGCAGAATGGGTACAATACAGTACAGCTCAATACTAACAACTGCTAAGAGGATGCAGACAAAGACTTTCGTCTTGTTTACATAAGGGTCCTCCATTTTCAAAGAGCTCCCGGGAAATGTTTACTGCATTGGGCTGCGGTCACATTTGATACTCACGTTTTTAAGTGCTTTTAGCCTGTTTTTATCAAGTGTTTTATCCGATTGTACCCTGTTTTATCCTGTTTTTACCACTCTCTGCAAAACTTGGCCACACACAAGCAACATCCAGACATTTCGGAGGTTGTTTACATACCTGGCTTGTTGGCTTGGCGACGCTGGCCGCGACTTCGGACATTATAGAAGTACGGGCTGAGCTTAAATCCATTGAGCACCTCATTGTGGAACTTCTCAGTCGTCAAACTCAGCTCCTGTCCCGGCTGGATAGTCTGGAGCCATCGGCCGCTGTCCCCTCGCCTACTCGCTCCTCCTGGGCAACAGTTGTGAGGAGGAAAAGAAAGGTATCCCTTCCTCTCTTCGACCCCATGGACTCCCCGATGCTCTCTAATCGTTATGCTCCACTGTCAGAACACTTAGACGCCTCAGGATCACCTTCTTCTGACGAGCATGGTGTTATCCAAGGAGCAGCTTCCCCAGATCGGACCCTCCGGTGTGGCGGCGCCGCTTCGCTGGCTGCCTACCCTGGGCTAACGCTAGCTGCAAGTAGCAAGCCCCACACCGGTCAGGGCTTGTCGGTGGAGACAAAGGGATTGCAGACAAAGAAAAGGAGGCTGACGCCGCCACAGTTTCCTGATCCCCTGAGACGTGATGAGGAACATCTTCAACTCCACGATATAACGCCACCGTCTCACTGTCCCGAGATTTCTCCAATTTGGCCACATAGCGCCGCTGGACTAGCTGCCTGGTCCAAGACGGTGAAGGGAGACGGGGCTACCTCATGTAGGAAACGCACCTCTGCCGGCAGCAACGTTTCCAGGCCACGGTCTACGCTTCGTTCTCCCTCCAGTAAGCGTACACGAAAATGTTCCCCGCTGGCCCCCACAGCCTCCCTCGATTCCTCGCACGCTGATAACGCTGCTACAGCTAGCATAGCTGATGCTAGCCATTTACCTCCCCAGGCTACCGCAAATAATGGCAAGCCCTCTTTATTTTCTCCTCCCGAATACATCCTCGTGGGGATTCCATAGTGAGAAACGTCCCGATTCCCAAGGGCATCTCGTACTCCTTAATATTCGGAGTATGATACCTAAACGTGAACAACTAGAGCATCTACTCTGCTATTCTAATATTGACTTTTTAGGTCTGACAGAAACTTGGTTAACCCATTCCTCTCCACCAGTGATGCCAGTAACGCGTTACTAAGTAACGCGTTATTGTAATCTGATTACTTTTCCCCGAAAATAGTAATCTAACGCGTTAATCTTTAAAAGCCAGTAATCTGATTGCAGTTACTTGTCCAAGTGGCTGTGCGTTACTATTTCGTTACTATCTCATCATAAATTCATAATGCAGGCGGAATGCAGTATTTTATTTCGTTTTCGACAGTCAAAAATACATTTTGAGCTGTTTTTCTTATTTGGGAGTGACGTCGTGTGGCAGTGAAAGGGTTAAATACACAATGTGTCCCGCGGCGTGACTGGACCCTCTGTCTGTGAGTGACTCTGCTTTGGTCCAATCACATTCCCCATCCACAGTCTGCGAATCAGAGGCAGAGTAGGGCGGGTCTTCACAGCACGTCATGTGACATATGCGCCAATCGTGTGACAGCAGGGCTCCGTCGTTACAGCCTCGTCTGTATTCCACCCCAAAACGCTTGTCTAAACGTAGCCTCAGTCACTACTTCACGTTTGTGTCAGCTAAGCCGGGTGAAAAAAACATTCATATGCGGAGGAAACAAAATACTGTCTACCGCTAAAAACAGCACATCCAATTGCATTGAAAGCATCTGGAATCACAACACTAGCCGACGCTTCGACTAGGTACAGGAGGACTCGGAGGCCAGCCAAACAGCAAAAGAGAGAGATTGTTTCTTTCCCTTTTGATTAATGTATATTTGATGGTGGCAGAGCAAAAGCTCTTATTTGCCAGATTTACAGTTAATTTACATGTTAAAGAGAGACTGATTGTATGTTTATAGAGAGACATTTATAAAAACAATTTAATAGTTACAGTTGATATAATTGAATAGTTCAGCCTGCATTTGTTAGATGTGATACACTGGTTTTGTAAAACCACTGGCTGGCTGCTCTAATGCTGTGAGCATCATAGACTGTTGCTTTACCATACTTGATGGTACAGAAGCTGAAGCACTAGTTTAACAATTTACGTTATGTGCAGAGAATGAATGAATGAATGAATGAAAACTTTATTTAACAGATTGCAGAATGGGTACAATACAGTACGGCTCAATACATACAATTGTTAAGGGGATGCAGACCTGAGAAAGACGTTTGTCTTGTTTCCATCAGGGTCCCCCATTTTCAATTCATATAGACATATATGACATACATGACATACAGATAGTCAGTACTGCTACATCTATACATTTATGACATACCAGATTTGCAAATACAGTACTGTTTGTGATACAGAAGGAGTCAAGAAAAGGGAGTATATACATTTGACGTAGAAACTGTACATTGGAGGAGGTTGGGTGGGGGGGGTTGGGTACATTGGGATATTGACAACCATACTGGGTAATTTACATTGGAGGTGGTTGGGGGGGGGGGGGCGGGGGGCACACTGTATAAACAAGTAACACTGTACATTGAGGGGGGGGGGGGGAGACACTGTACAAACAAACACAAATGTACATTGAACTATTGACAAAACCATACTAGGTAAATGACTGTACATTGGAGGGGGTTGGGTTAGGATATTTACAGGGGCCAGTGTTGAATTGCATTCCAGAGAAACAAGTTAAAAACAATTTATGCACTTTCAATAAAGCGTTTAAAAAAACTGTTGGGGGAACGACGACGACTTCGTAACCTAGTTACTTTCAAAGTAACTAAGTTACTCTGATAATCAAGTAATCAGTAAAGTAACTTGGATTACTTTTTAAAGGAGTAATCAGTAATCAGTAATCAGATTACTTTTACAAGTAATCTGTGGCATCACTGCTCTCCACAGACAGCAATAACTATGCCTGGCTATAATGAGTTTAGGAAAGACAGAGACCAAGACAGACATGGAGGGGTTCTGCTGTATGTTAAAAGCTCCTTGAAATGTACTCTAATTGAATGGCCAAGAGAAGTAGATTTGGAATGTATTGGTGTGAACATTTTACTCTCCCCCGAAATCTCCTTCTGTGTCATTTGTATTTATAGGAAACCCTCAACAAAGGTAGACTTATATAATAAGTTGAAGGTCGCCCTCAATCACTGTGATACTAAGAAGGAAATAATTGTTGTAGGTGACCTTAACATAAATTAGCTGGGATGTAAATAAGGAAAGGAAAAATCTTAAACAGATTACCGATTACTTGGGTTTTACTCAACTTATAGAAAAGCCTACTAGGATAACTCCTACCTCAAAAACTAGAATATACCTACTGTTTACCAATCGACCGGAAAGAATAACTAAGACCTAACATTTTTTGACCGGTATATCAGATCACAATGCAATTATTTTTTCAAGAAAGCTAACAAAACAACGATTCTCTAATTCATTCAAATCTAGACCTACTGTATATCAGAACACGGTTCCAAAGAGTCAACAGCACCATCTTGTGGCAGCTCTTAAAGAGCAGGATTGGAGTAAAATTCTCCTAAATAAGGACATAGAGAGTGGCTGCGAGTCATTCCTGGCAACAATTAATGAAGTTGTGTCCTCCTTCACCAAGATGAGGAGTCAAAAGAGAAATAAAGCCTGTTACTGGGTCAAAATAAGGACACGTTGCCTTGGTTGAATGATGAATGTAGGAGACAGATGAAAGTAAGAGACCTTCTGCTCAAAACATTTCTGAATTCTGGCCTGGCTGACAGGCAGACAGACAGACAGAAATTCATTTCAATGAGGAATCAAGTAATATATACTATGAGAATGGCCAAAGCAAATTATTCATGATCAAAGATGCTAAAGGGAATGGTGTAGTGATTGTTAATGGTACATAATTCACCCACGGAACTATTGTTAGGAGCAAGAGTTCCGCCCGAACATTATATGAGGTGGCACTTCCTGCCACCACACGAGTCGTTCTGCACGCAACGGAGCAGTAGCTTGTTGTATTTTGTGTATTGAATAAAAGCTGTTCGCTCTACCGAGCTACCGTCTCCGACTCCCATCTCTCGGCACTACACTGGTGACCCTGACGTTGGTCTCGCTGAAGTATCAGGGACCGAACCGAACATGGCAAACGATGCCGTTATTATTCGATTGCCGGAGTTTTGGGAGCATTCTGCGGCGGCGTGGTTCGCGCAAGCGGAGGCGCAGTTCGCCCTACGAGGGCTTGACGACGACGCCGCGCGATATTACCACGTCGTCTCGAGCCTCGGGAGCACTACAGCGGCGAGGACGGTAGGCTTCATAACAGCTCCGCCTGCAAGGAATAAATATGAGGCGTTTAAGACGCACCTACTCAGAATATTCGAGTTGTCGCCGTCTGAGCGGGCCCGACGCTTGTTGGATATACGTGGCTTGGGAGACAGCAAGCCGTCGGCGCATATGGAGATGATGCTGAACCTGCTGGGCGCCGAGCAGCCGAACTTTTTATTTAAAGAGCTGTTCCTCAGACACATGCCGCCACGGGTACAGACGGCACTAGCCAATACAAACATTGTGGATCCCCGTGCTCTGGCAGAGGAGGCAGATCGGTTCTACCTGGCCACTCGACACTTTACCCCAGGGCTAATAGCCTCGACTCGCGGTTACACGCCGCAGGGGGGAGGGGCGAGGAAGAACAGGAGCAGCGCTGCCGCAGGCCTGTGTTTTTACCACGCACGTTTCGGCGCCAGGGCGACGAGATGCCGTTCCCCTTGCACTTTCGGCATAACGCAGAAACGCAGACACCTGCGCCCAGTAGCAGCGGTGAGCGCAGGTATGTCGGACCGGCTGCTTTTCATTAGAGACACACTCTCCGGTTGCAAATTCCTCTGCGACACCGGAGCTCAGAGGAGCGTCCTGCCAGCTACGAAAGAGGACACCGCCGGCGATAATAGAGGTCCACGCCTGACGACCGCCAACGATACCCCTATCCGCACCTACGGTACAAGGACCGTGGAACTGTGTTTTGGGGGCCAGCGGTTCACGTGGGACTGCATCACGGCCGACATTTCGTTCCCACTACTGGGGGCAGATTTCCTGGGTGCACACGGTCTCCTCGTGGACATTAGACATGGCCGCCTAATAAACGCACAGACACGGGCTTCGTTGGCATGTGTCCGCGATGAGGCGACATACGGCGGCCTTCTTACAGCTTTCACCGACCACGAACCCCTCACGACGTCTGAGTCAAAGGTAGCGGAGCCATGGTCGGCACGACAACAGCTCACGTACGATTCCGAGTGCGCCGCGAGACACGTCGCCGAGAAGCCCAACGTCGTCGTCGGAGCTGTACAGCCGGACCTCGACTACGTCAACAGGGGCTCGGAACAGGCCTCCGACCACGACATCCAGGCCCTCGGGACGGCAGATTCCAGTCTACGCCGGGAGGACGTCGCGATTGGTCACTCGGGTCCGACGCTGCTGAATGACCTATCCACCGGACACCCTAGCCCACAGGCCCCTGAGGACTGGCGTAGGCTCGCCTTTGGGGTGGGGTACAACCACCACAAGATGGAACCCGCCCACGTAGACATTTCCCAGCCCTTAGAGCTGGCCCTCTCCCCCCGCCGAGGCCGTGCGCCGCCACCCCGGGACCCGCCAACGACGGAGCCGCCGTTGGCCTCGTCGACGTCTGTGCCCCCGGGTGTCGGGGAGGACACGGGCGCTTGCGCCGCCCCTACCTCCCCGCCCCTGGCTTTCCGCACTCACCGTGGCCGGTTCATGCCCCCGGGCGCCGTGGAGGGCGCGAGCGCTTGCACCGCGCCCCCGGTGGTCCGCTCACGCCGCGGCCGGGTCGTTGACTCTCCCCGCCGTGGAGATTTTGACCATGGTTGAATTCTGGGGGGGCTTGTGTAGTGATTGTTAATGGTACATAATTCACCCACGGAACTATTGTTAGGAGCAAGAGTTCCGCCCGAACATTATATGAGGTGGCACTTCCTGCCACCACACGAGTCGTTCTGCACGCAACGGAGCAGTAGCTTGTTGTATTTTGTGTATTGAATAAAAGCTGTTCGCTCTACCGAGCTACCGTCTCCGACTCCCATCTCTCGGCACTACAATGGTAAGATAATTTGGCAACATATTAATAAACTAATTGGTAGACAAAACAAACATAACGACAAAAAATTTGAACTCAAAATTAATAATGAATTAGTGAAAACCCCACTAACTCTAGCCACCCAATTCAACTGTTTCTTTTTGGATTCTGTCCAGGAGATAACACAGTGTTTACCCCATCTGATGCCATCCATAGCACTATTAATCATGCACAACCTATTTTTTATTTAGAGGAAATAACAAAGCTGGAGGTGACCAATATTATTGGTACACTAAACAGTTACAAACCTAAGGACGCCTATGGGCTTGATACCAATTTCTTGAAAACCCATATAGAATCTTTGGTCCCCCCAATCACACATCTGGTCAATCTGTCCTTCAGGGAATCAACTGTTCTTTCAGCATTGAAGGTGGCCAGCCACGGTTGCCCCAATCTTTAAATCTGGGAAAAAAAATTACATTGCTAACTACCGGCCAATCAGTATTCTCCCGGTCATATTTAAAGTAGCCGAGAAGTGGGTAGTAAAGCTATTGAATGAACATCTAAATAAAAGCTGTACCCTATTGCACCCCATGCAATTCGGGTTCCGCGCCCATCACTCAACAGAATCAGCTAACTGTATGTTCTTAGAAAAAGTGAAATACTCACTGGACACACATTACTGTGTTGGTGCCGTCTTCATTGATTTGAAGCGGGCATTTGATACTGTCAACCACAAGGTTCTATTGTCCAAACTTAGACATTTTAACTTCTCTGAAAGAGCTCTATTGTGGATAAAATCATATATATCCAATAGAAAGCAATGTGTTTGTGTTGATGGTGTCAAATCTCCCTACCTTGACTGTTATACAGGCCTTCCACAGGGTTCAAGTCTTGGGCCAATACTGTTCTCATTATTTATCAATGACCTACCCGATGCATGCCATAACACCAATGTCCAAATGTATGCTGACGACTGTGTAATCTTTACATCTGCAAAATCAATACAAGATGCCTCTGCAACTCTGACATCTGCAATGACCCATGTTCAAAACTGGCTAACAAAATCATGTCTTTCACTTAACACCAAGAAAACTGTGTATGATGTTCACAAAGTCACCAGTAAAGGTCACTTACTCGAATGTGTTTCTGGGAGAGGCGGAGCTGGACATTGTAAAGGAGTTCAAGTATCTTGGGGTCACATTGGACTCTACATTGACCTTCAAAAGTCACGTAAAGAAAGTAACAAACACAGTCAAGTTTAACATCAAAAACGTAAGGTTATGTATATAACCGAGATCTATGAATACTGGTGACGCTCAGCGTCATCTGCATGCACTTCACTTCGTGCACGAGCACTGAATAAAAAATTCCACAATGTACCTTTACATCCCAACATTCGTCTGGCCACACCCCTATCCGCTTACCTTCATAAGCAGGTGTGTGGTCACCTACTCGCCTCCTTCCCAAACTTTCACCACAAGGCGAGATCAAGGGCCGCAGTGGCGTCCTGACGCTGAGCGTCACCAGTATTCATAGAACTCGGTTATATACATAACCTTACGTTCTATTTCATACTGGCTGCCGCTCAGCGTCATCTGCACTACAGGAGCTGAGCGGGAGCCTGAAGCTCGACAAATGTACCCCACTGAGGCCCCCCACAACCATCAGACCAGGGAGGACCGAGCCCCCCGACCCTCCCTAATGGAGGATACCCTCCCTATTGGAGGACGGGAGGGAGACGGATCCGACCGTGCGAAGAGGAACTCAAGCAACTCAACGCACAGGGTGAGCAGATCGTGGCTTGACCCCACGACTACGCACACACACAACCCGCATGCCACCAGGGAATGAACGGAAGGAACAACCCTTGTTACTGCCCCCAAAATCACAGAGCCAAGAGCAAACTCAACCCTGTGGCAAGGCCGTAGCAGCGGAGCGCGAAGGAAGACCCAGACCCACTGAAGGGACTGGATCCCCTGGAAAAAGGGGGGGCCCGGAGAGGTCAATGACGCCAGGCATCAAGACCCCACCAGGCGGTCACTTAGTGACACCGCCCCCCACATCGCCAGCGTATTCGGATAGGGCCCCTCCAAGAGCGGGCCCTTTCCCCCCAATAGTACACCGCCTGGCACACTGACCCTGCAACACAGGCAGTCAGCATGGCCGTAAAGCACTCAAAAAAGGTTAACCAACGGAAGCAGGCAGCGCACCGGGGAAACCAGGCAGCAGAATGTAGACCTGAGCCTGGAGCACTGCGGACGCGACAGGCGCCAAAGGGGTCAACTGAAAACAGCCCCCCCGGTGGAAGGGGCGTATGCTGGCGTTGTTGAGCACCATGACAAAGCCTCCATAAAAAAAACCCACCCAGAGGGGTCGAGGCAGAGAAGGCTGACACGATTGGCAGACGTCATGAACGTGCAGGGGCACACTCAACCGGGTAACCCGGGAGTTGACTCTGCTCCAACACACCAGGGAATCAACCACCCTCTCGGTACACAGACGGTGGTTGTTCCTATAACCCCTCAAGAAAAAGGCCCAGGCCTACGGTTTCAACGAAACATTACTTCGGACCGGGCCCGGGGGCTCGGGAAGCACACAGGGTTACCAGAGGAGATCCAGAAGACCACGCCAACAGCCCCCTCTTCGTCATGCGTGAGAGAGGAGCGAAAGAAAGGAGAACCATCCCCTTATAATAGTGCCAGGTACAAAGTGTACCCAACAAAGGGTCTCCATAACGCCTAACCCTGTGACATCCGGGCCAGTCCCGTGCCCTAACCATGCCGACATGCCCACTCCAGGAGAGGGGGCAGGAATGCGTGATGATCTAAAACATGAAAAGAGGGCGCCACCCAGACGGTCCTATTTATACCGCGCTCAGTGGCCCACCCCAAGGGCGTGAGACCCCTCTACCTATGTTCTGATCTATTCCGTTAACATCCCCCAGATATGAACGAGAATCCGTCCAGACCCAGTAACAGGCTCTCGGAAGAGGAAAAAAAACCCATCCCAGTTGCCCTATAAAAACGCTGTTTTAATAACAAGCAACCAAGACGTACTACCCTCCTGCATGATTCTTAACAGAAAAACCCCGAGCCAGCACTATGTATGCGTCGGGAACCAAAACATATCAATGGACAGTCTAACCAGACCCCACATTGATCCTTCAAGGCGCCTGGGAGAACGACAAAAAGGTTGTCGTCCTTCATATTCTCCACTCTTTTTTATTAAAAAAGAAAGAAACACAGGGCGGCTACGTGGCGTAGTGGGCAAGGCGCTCGCCACGAATGAGGAGACGCTGGGCTCGCCTGTTCGAGCCCAGCGCTCCACATTGCTTTCAGTTTAGCTGGTCGTTCATACTAATACACATTGGCCGTATTAGGGGGTGGGAAACTGATGGGTGGGGATCGGGCGTTGTGGACAGCGACTCCTACAGGTCGGTTGGTGCGCCTGCGCAGTAGAATCAGGAAGTGTCGGGGGCAGCGTGAGCCTCCCACGCGTTACTCCTCGCCACTGAGAGATCGAGCTGCGCAGGTGAAAAGATGCGACTGCTGTTACTTCAAGTAGCGGAGGGGACTTGTGCTATGTATGACTTAGTCCACATTGCAGCCGGCTTGTGGGAGGCAAGAAACAGCGTTCGTGACAGGGGAGGGTTGAATTGGATGATACGAAATTGGGATGGGAGAAAAATATAGAAAATGGGAGAAAAAGTGAAAAAAAGAAAAAAAAAAAAAAAAAAAAAACACCGACTGACATGAATCCCACGTGACGCAGCCGAGGGTAAAAATTGTTTGCATTGTTACATCCCGCCACCCTCACTACAGAAGAGAGACGGAACTCCTCAGCAAGACTTCCCACGTGAGCCATAGATTGAAAAGTCACGGTAACGTTGAGTCATGTGACCAACCGACTCAAGTTACACGTATATCGAGCGTAGTAGAACAGTAAGTTCCTACGCTCTGCCCCCGACAACTTGACAACAACAGACCCTACATACGGGTCTAAACTCACGGAAACCGTCGTCTAATAGAAACGTGCCTAGTGACGTTTGCTATGACGGGGGGAAACCCAAGACTCAATCGCCTGTGATAGGTGCGGAGTCTGGGAAACCCTCCCCCCCCCCCCCCCCGTGCCAAGCTGCCTAACAGCTTGACCCTGACCGAATGAAAAGAGAGTCCCAGAAACCCCCTGACCAATCAGAAGAGGGAAGGAGGGGTTTATCCAGTACCCCCTCGCAATTCCCAACCCTCGCATATGACAACAACAACAGCCATAATGATACCTTCAGTAGCAAAATGCTAATGAACAGCGCAAGCTAATACAATGCACGCTAGCCACAGACATATCTGTGAACAGGGTTTATAGCAAGGCCAAGTTGTGTGTGTGTGAACCCGACACCCGTATCTATGTTGTAAGACACAGAAAAAATCTGATAGAGAGAGAGAGAGGCTGAGCCGCGGTACGTTTTCATACGAGCATTACTGCAAACCAACACAATAGTGTTGCAGCTCAATATCACTGTTTAAGCAACAGAGCACACAACTAACCTCTACCTTTATGTGGAGATTCAGGTCGAGGCAGAAAAAACCCTTTTTCAACCGAGTGTAGGCTGCAGGCCTTGCTTAAGCTCTAACATGAAAGTAACGTCTAGCCCTCCTATCAAACCCATACTAGTGAAAGATTCACACGTTGCATCCCCATCATATGTTTGGTGAATGAACACACAGTTTGTTAACAAACAACACAGTCCCTCCTTAGGAGGGACTCTTTATTTTTCAACAAAATCATAGTGGGGCCGGGAAGGGAACATGGGGGGACCACAGAGGGAAAAAGTCAATGAATTTAGCGACGCCTGCCACGAGCCGCTCGGGGCTTTCCACCCTGTGGAGCCCCGGAGGGAAGGTAAACGATCGGCGGCTGGTCTCGACGATCCCTACCTTCACCTCCGGGCGTAGATGGGCCGGCTGCAGTGGCGGAGGCGCCCTCTCTCCTCCTGGCCTTCTTTGCCGAAGGTCCAGCAGTGGCGGTGGTAGCAGCGGCGGCCACGGCGGAGGAACCTCGACGACGCGGCGGCCGTCTGACTCCACCGGCAACATCGGGCGGGGGGAAATGAGGCCGGAGCACGGAGCGCTCCTCCTGCATCTCCCTGCAGGTTGAGGTCATCAGCTGCAGTGCCGACCCGAATAGTCCAGCCTTGGAGAGGGGTGCAGAAAGAAGGGGTGTCCTCTTCTTCTCCGGCACACGCGCCTGTTCCAGCCAAAGGTGGCGCTGGATCAGAGTGGCCAGGGCGCGCACTTTCCCAGCGGCTATAGCCTGCGGCTGAATCAGATGCAGGATGGCTCCTGCCGACTGGGCGAGCTGATCATGCTGTAAATCAGTCAGCTCCGTGCCGCCCATCAATATCCCGGACATGAATCTCGCCAGCTGCGCGATGTTAGAAGTGGCAGCTAGAGATCGTGTTCCGGAGATAAATGACTGGTCGCTCCAAAATGCCAACCGCCTCGCCGATTTCCCTTGGGGAACCGGCTTCCGTAACGGCTCCCACACCACCTCAGGACAAAGGAGCGCCGCCATTGGCCTATCAAGCCGTGGCACGCCCTCCTTCATGCCGTCTACCAAACCCGCCACCCGCGTGACTTGCACGTAGGCGGGAGTAAGGCCCATGATGTGAGAGACCACCTGGCCCTGACGGACGTAGGCCGCCATTGAGGGGAAAAATGGGTAGACAACGTCCACCCCTCTCACCGGGCGACGTTGCCATAGATCAGGGGTTCCCAAACTTTTCAGGCCAGGGCCCAGAAAATAAGGCGTCAGAGAGCCGCGGCCCAATGCACATCGTCAGGCTTTTTTTTATTTATTTTTTGCCAGGCGACTGATTTTTTAAGCCAAATATCACTTCAATCCTATTAAGTTAGTTCAAGTTAGTTATTCATTTATATGTGCTATTTATGAGAGGGCTAACTTGTTGCAAAATAATAATGATAATAATAATAGCCTCATTAAAATACTATTGTTGCTTCGGTTGTTTTCAGCGTTTTATGTGCATAATCTGTTATTTAGTTTGAAATGTTCGTTGAAATAAGTAGATTTTTCGTTTTTGTTTATTTATTAAGTTAATATAAAACCATATAGTCACATTTTAGAATACAATAGAATAGAATTTTAGAATACAACTAGAAACACTGTCCTGGCCTGCTTCTAAGTTCAGTGGCCTGACAAAAAAAAAGAAAAAAAAAAAGAAAAAAAAAAAAAAAAAAATTTAATTTTTTTTTAATCATCTCGCGGCCCACCCGTGGCTGCTCGCGGCCCACCTTTGGGTCGCGACCCCGACTTTGGGAACCACTGCCATAGATGACCTATGAGATCGTCAGGGACAGGAACAGGCAGTGGCTGCGGCAGCGGCATGCCGTTTGCGACTGCCGCCATGAGCTCGGGGAACAAAGCACACAGTTCCCCCTGCATACTTTCCTCCTCCGAGCCCGCGTCCCTCACATACAGCAGACTACTGGTTAAGGAACCACGTTCTGATGTGGCTGATAGCAGGGCATCCCGCCGCCGAGTCGGAGGTTCTAACCCAACATCTGCGGACGAGGAACCCCAAGGAGACATCTCACCCCCCTCCAGTGTTACCTGGACAGGCAGGGGACATGTCTCCACCGGGCCTTCAAACAAGAACCCGTCCGCCTCTATCATGTAGTCCTCTGTCTCCATCGGGCATGTAGAGACCGACGCATTCCTCATCCGGCTCCAGCAACTCACCAAAACCAGGCCGCTCGCGTCTGCAAGCCACCATCTTGCGACGGGAGCGAGCTGACGCAAAAAGTTTGCGTCTCAAATCCCCTGCAACCAAAGGAGCCGGCCGCCCAACAGCGGACGACTCCCCGGAAGCAGAGGAACCAGAGCCGGAACCAGGCCATCGCACAGGAGACGGCACTGGTGCACCAGCTCCTTGGAGAGGCAAACTACCCATCGGACGTCTACCGGGCGTGGCTGCCGACCACGAGAGAGGCCTCAACCCCGCTCCAAGACGCACGACAGAGGCGGCGATGGAGAACCGCTGGTGAAGAGTAGCGTTGCGAGCGCGACCCTCCGAAGTAGACATTATGACTTAGCTTTTTACTTTAGAAATATATGAGAGAAGAAAAAAGCAAGAAAAAATGTAAACACGTCTCAACTTTCTTCAGCTAACAACCTTGTCAAGTGTGGGATCTACCGAAGGCACTTCCTTGTGGTGAAAGTGAAGAAGGAGGCGAGTAGGTGACCACACACCTGCTTATGAAGGTAAGCGGATAGGGGTGTGGCCAGACGAATGTTGGGATGTAAAGGTACATTGTGGAATTTTTTATTCAGTGCTCGTGCACGAAGTGAAGTGCGTGCAGGTGACGCTGAGCGGCAGCCAGTATGAAATAGAACTTCAGGCAGATCAGGCCCTGCCTACCAGTTAATGCTGCAAGGATGTTTATGCATTCAATGATTTTATCACACATTGAGTACTGTTTTATTAACTGGTCTCTTTCATATGTCACTACACTTACACCAATAGAATTACTCTACAAAAAAGCCATAAAAGTATTTGATAGGTCAAAACTTAAAAACTCAGTACAGGCACGGATATCAATAGTTAAGATGGACGTCCTACCTAGAATCAACTTCTTCAGCTCAATGCTACTGTTACCCCCTCCAAAGGGTTACTGGAAAGAATTACACTCCTCCACATACAAATTTATTTGGAATAACAAACCACCACGTATAAAAAGATCCACCGCACAGAGAAACAAAGCAGACGGAGGTATGGCATTTCCAGATTTCTACCACTACTTTAAGGCGTACACTTTAAGACCACTAACAACATGGTTTGATCCCCAAGCATTAGTATCCTGGAGAAATTTAGAAGAAAATATAGTAGCTCCACATAGGCTGAAGGGCATAGTATACACCAAATTATCAATTAAGCAATGCGAACGGAAATTTGGCCCCATAATCACTCATGTGATCCGGATATGGCGTGAAACACAAAAAAAATATTCTACCCCACATAAATGGCATAATCATACTCCCTTATTCAATAACAATGCACTCTTGATTGGAAAACAACCTATAAGATTCCCTAGATGGGAAAAGCAAGGCATACACTCATTAGGAGACGTTTTCAACAAACAGGGTTTTTGTAGCTTCAATGAAATACGCAGAAAATGTAATCTCACCAAGTCCACATATTATTTTTACGCACAGTTCAAGTTCAAGTTTCTTTAATAGTTGTCATACAGAAGTACAGAATACTTTTGTACAAAATGCTTCTTACTGTTGCGCTCCAGAGACTGTGCATGACAAGATAAGTATGAAATAAAAACATAGTAAAAATTAGAAGAAAAAAAAGAGGTCACAGTGTTCAGTTTAGACATATGTACAATGTTCGTAGACGTAGTTACCATACAATATACAATACTGTGCAGTGTACTAATATACAATACTATATAGTGCAAGGCATAAATGGACGAGGTGCAGTTTAGGTACAATTCACAGTAGGTGTACGAGTTGTAGTGCAAATCCTTTATCAATAAATATAAAGTGTAAGTGTGTTTGTGTGATCTAAAGTGTGGAGAGTGGGTGCTGCAGTGTGTTGTTTGTTTGAGTGAGTGTGTGTGTGCGTGTGGGTGTGTGTGCTGTGTGCATTTGATGGTTGTTGCATAGTGATTATTGTTCGTTTAGCGATTATTGTTCGTTTAGCAGCCTGATGGCCTGGGGATAGAAGCTCCTTCTGAGTCTTTCTGTGCTCGCCATAAGACTCCGGTATCGCTTGCCTGACGGCAGCAGTTCAAAGAGGCAGTTGTTCGGGTGGCTCGAGTCCTTAATAATTCTCTTAGCCTTCCCCTTGCACCGCTTGTTGTAAATGTTCTGGAGGGTGGGAAGCCCCCCTCTAATTGTGCGTTCGGCTGAACGTGTCACTCTTTGTAGTCTGCTACGGTCTTGTGCAGTGCTATTCCCAAACCAGGAGGTGATGTTGCCGGTCAGGATGCTCTCTATTGTACATGAGTAGAAGTTCCTAAGGATCTTCTGACTGACTTGGAACTTCCTTAGGCGCCTGAGGAAGTAGAGGCGTTGTCGTGCCTTCTTCACAACACTGTCAATGTGTGTGGTCCATGTCAAGTCCTCGGATATGTGGGCTCCGAGGTACTTGAAACTGTTCACTCTCTCAACTGGTGCCCCGTCGATGCTGAGGGGGCTGTAGTCCTTGACCCCCGACCTCCTGAAGTCCACAATCATCTCTTTTGTTTTGCTGACGTTCAGGGAGAGGCAGTTCTCCTGACACCACTGTGACAGGTTCTCTACCTCTTCCAGGTAGGCCCTTTCGTCGTTGGCAGAGATCAGGCCCACCACTACTGTGTCATCAGCAAATTTGATGATGGTGTTGTTGTTCCGCTGTGCTACGCAGTCATGTGTGTACAGGGAGTAGAGGAGGGGGCTCAGAACACAGCCCTGGGGGGCCCCTATGTTGAGCGTGATGGATGAGGAGGTGCAGTTGCCGGCTCTTACCACCTGGGGTCTGCCCGTCAGGAAGTCCAGGACCCACTGGCACAGGTCATAGTTCAAGCCCAGGTCCCTGAGCTTGGCTATGAGTTTGGAGGGGACTATGGTATTGAATGCTGAGCTGTAGTCGATGAACAGCATTCTCACATAGTTCCCCTTCCTCTTGTCCAGATGTGATGCTGCTGTGTGCAGCACATGGGCTATGGCGTCCTCCGTGGACCTGTTGGGGCGATATGCAAATTGCAGAGGGTCCAGGTTGATGGGGAGGGAGGAACAGATGTAGCCCTTCACTAGCTTCTCAAAGCACTTCATGGCTATGGAGGTGAGGGCTACAGGGCGGTAGTCGTTGAGGCAAGCGGGCGTAGATTTTTTGGGTACAGGGATGATGGTGGACTTCTTTGTTGGCATGTTTGAAGGCTCACGGTGTTCCATTAAGGATACCAATTGTACACCACAGATACCACTAATTTTTCTATGAAAGAGAGACATCGAGAGGTTTTGTATCAGATCTTTATCATCAATTACTAACGGCCTCGTATGAAACCCTCCATCTAGACTCAGTCTGGAGGAGGGATATACCAGACCTGGAGACAGACTTTGACTGGCAAGAGGCCTGGGCAAATGTACGACTTGCATCAAGGAACCCGGACCATCAACAAATCAATCTTAACTATATCCACAGGACATACTTAACTCCTATAAGACTGAACAAAATGGGTCTTAAACAAGACTCCGAATGCTCCATATGTACAAATGGGGACGAAGGGACATTCATGCACATGTACTGGGACTGCCCACCAGTTAAGATGTTTTGGAAAGAAGTGACCCAGCAATTAGCAAATCTCTTAACTCTGGATATACCTGTACACCCCTCTGTATTACTGCTGAATGATGTCTTTGAGCATGCAGTACCTCCACAGCTAAAGAGATTGGTTTTATCCGGTATCACAGTGGCTAAAAAGCTGATAGCATCACGATGGTTTCAACCGGAAAAAATTTGCCGGAAGGTCTGGACCAGTGGTGCAGTCCTAATATGGGAACTGATAACACGCCACGCCACGTGCACGCGCGCGCGCGGGTACGTGCATGCGCACAGAACTGATTTATACACACACACACACGCACGCACACACACACGCACACACACACACACACACAAGCGCATATACGCAAGTGCAATCTTTCTATCATACAAGCTCTTCTTGCTCTCTATTTGTGTGAATGTGCGCGTGGAAAGCTGGCGCGCAGCACAGACGCTTGATTCAATATCATAAGCAGCAGGTAGACCCCATCACGAATTCCGAGCCACATTAGTATTCACCTCCACTGCCTGTGTCACACAGAATGAAGGGGGAGATGCACTCAGATAGCCAACACCCAGACACTTAGTCTACCTGCGCTTTTTGTTATGTAAAACGGTGGCCGGGTACTTGAGTCACAACGAATGGATACAGCGCATTTTTGTGTGCGCGTACACGCGAGTACACATCCGTGCGCGATCGCGCGTACTTCTGCCTCAGTGATCTGGTAACACGGCGTGTAACCGGGTGTGACCACGACTGCAACACTGGTCTGGACTCTTACATATCTCGATGTGATTTATCAAGAAATATCTACAGCAAGAATTTTGGGTCTCAATGAATCCAAAATGACAATGTGGTTAGAAGTGGTGGAGAGAATAAAAGCTAGCATATAATGGTAGTGTCTGGTTAGGAACAAGTTATAATGGTTGGATTATCCAATGGGGGGTCCGGGAGGGGGGGGTATGAGCATAGCTGTCAACCCTACCGTTTTTCCGGGATTCTCCTGTTTTTCGACCCTCTGCACGCCCTTTTCATGGTTCACGGATTGGCACGTTTAAAAAAAAAAAAAAATTATATATATTTTTTTAAACTCATAAAATATATGTGATCAAGTCCAGCGTTTGTGCCGACATGTCTCCATTTTCCAGGTTGTGAAAGTACAGAATGTAAGCTTTCAAATGATGTGTCATACTTTGAAATCTGAGAATGTTTTGAATATCATGTATTCATTTAAATCTTGTAACTCAGTCTGTTGTCTAGAACGCTCAAGGGGAGGAAATGCCTCTGATTTGCACACTTCAGCTAGTTTGGGGGGGGGGCGTGGACAACTACCCTCACCTGAATGCGTCCATTGTTAACGTTAATGACTCTCTCTGTGTGAATGCCTTTACCTGGCTCAGTTAATCTGAATCCCAACGCGCAGCTCTATTCAGATGCAAAAATTCCCCCCCCCCCCCCCCACCTCTCCTCTGTGGAGAGTACAAACTGTTTCAAAACAGTTTTAAACACAGAATACTTACAATTAGTTATTATATCTGTTCGCTGTTATACTAAATATGTTCATGTTCTAAGTGGTTGCCTAGTGGAGATTTAGGATTCACTGACTGAAAAAAAGCTGCAAGAAAACTAAATGTCTGGCATCAATGGTTTCCAAATACTGTCAAATTACAGTAAAATCAAATACATTTACAGATTACAACCTTTATTTAATGGTTAATATTTTGATACAAGGTAATTTACTGTATTTTTATAGCATTTACATTTAAAGTAGGAAAACAAAAGTAATCTGTAAAATAATACAGTAAATTTCCTTAATAGTCAAGTCAAGTCAAGTCAAGAGTTTTAATTGTCACGGCATACAGGTATACAATGAAATGCGGCTGGTCTTGCCCGCGACGATGTGCAATACAGTGGTACAACATATAATAGAATCCAATAAAAATACAGTGGTACAACATATAATAGAATCCAATAAAAAACAACAGTGCAATAAACAGGTGCATGGTGTGCCATCTCGGTATCTGTACATAGTATTTACAGAGCATATAGGACATGCTAGGTAGCTTTAGTAGTGCAATACACTGTTCCTGATGTTATACTAATTTAAGTGGCCTTTCCTCTGGCCATAAGTGTACGTGTGTGCGGCATGAGTGTTAAAGTGGCTGCTAGTGTGTGAGCGTGCTCAGCGTGCGTGTCGTGTATGTGCTAGTGTGTGCTTGTGTGTGGATAGTTCAGTTTCTGTGTCTCTCAATGTTCATTGTTCAAGGCTCTGATGGCCTGGGGGAAGAAGCTTAGCCTAAGCCTCTCCGTCCTAGTAGCTGGGGTTCGCAGGCGTCTGCCTGACCTCAGCAGCTGGAACAGGCTGTTATTGGGGTGGTGGGGGTCTTTCATTATCCTGCAGGCTCTGGATTTGCACCTCTTGTTGTATAGCGCCTGCAGGGGAGGTAGCGCAATACCCGTGGTACGCTCGGCTGAGCGCACCACTCTCTGTAGGGCCTTCTTGTCCTGTGCCGTGCTGTTCCCATACCAGGCAGTGATGTTTCCGGTCAAGATGCTCTCTAGAGCTCCTGAGTAGAAGGACTGGAGTATCTTCCCCGATACTCTGAACTTCCTTAACTGTCTCAGGTGGTAGAGGCGCTGCTTCGCTTTCTTTACTACTGTGTCTATGTGTGTTGACCATGTCAGATCCTCTGAGATGTGGACCCCCAGGTACTTGAAGCTGCTCACCCTGTCCACGGTAGCCCTGTTAATCATCAGTGGTGTGTGTGTCTCCTGCTGTCCTCTCCTATAATCCACGATCAGCTCCTTGGTTTTACCAATGTTCAGGAGCAGGCTGTTGTCCTGGCACCAACGTTCCAGTACCTCAACCTCCTCTCGGTAGGCCTTCTCGTCGTTGTCCGAGATCAGCCCCACCACCACTGTGTCGTCTGCGAACTTCACTATGGAGTTGGAGCTGAACTTGGTCACACAATCGTGTGTGTAGAGTGAGTACAGCAGGGGGCTTAGAACACAGCCCTGGGGGGACCCGATGCTCAGGGTGATGGTGTTGGAGGTCTGACCCCCCACCCTGACCGCCTGGGGTCTTTCACTCAGAAAGTCCAGTACCCAGGCGCTCAGGGCGGAGCTCAGACCTAGCTCGATCAGCTTGTCCACCAGTCTGGTGGGGACTATGGTGTTGAACGCTGAGCTGTAGTCAATGAACAACAGTCTCACATAGCCCCCCTTCTGACGGTCAAGGTGGGAGAGAGTGCTGTGCAGTACCTGGGAGACCGCGTCGTCAGTGGACCTGTTTGTCCTGTATGCAAATTGCATAGGGTCCATATCACTGGGGAGAAAGGCACAAATGTGGTCCTTGACCAGCCTCTCGAAACATTTCATGACCACAGAGGTGAGTGCCACCGGTCTGTAGTCATTTGGACATGTTGGGGAGGGTTTCTTCGGTACAGGGATGATGGTAGACATCTTGAAGCAGGCAGGGACTACTGACTCCGCCAGGGATTGATTAAATATGGCGGTGAACACCGGGGCAAGCTGGTTTGCACAGGACTTAAGTATGCGTCCTGTTATACCATCTGGGCCCGCAGCCTTCCTGGTGTTCACCTGCATAAATGCTCTTCTCACACTGTGTTCCGACAACGAGAGAGCGCCCCCGCCCCCCCGCGGTTGCCCCCCCCCCTCCACAACAGCCGGTGTGCCAGTGACGTCACTAGCCAGAGGGCTAGCGGCGACACTGTCTACACCGAACCGAGCGTAGAAGGAGTTGAGTTTGTCCGCGAGAGAGGCGTCGTCGCTCCCCATTGAGGGGGCGCTGACTTTGTAGTCAGTTATTGTCTTCAGTCCCCTCCACAAGCCTCTTGTGTCGTTTTGTGCCATTTGTGTCTCCAGTTTCTCAGCATATGTCCTCTTAGCAAGTTTAACAGCCTTGCGCAGAGTGTAGAGTGAAGCCTTGTACTCTTCCATATTTCCTGACTCTCTGCCCAGGTTATAAGCCGTGGTGCGTGCGTTCAGGGCTGCTCTTATAGTGCTGTCCACCCAAGGCTTCTGGTTTGGGAAAACCCGCGCCTTCTTTGTGAGGACAATACCGTCTGCCACTGTTGTTATATAACTCACAACGGTATCAGCGTACTCGCTGATGTCACTGGCGCTTCCTTTAAACACGTCCCAGTCTGTGTCCTCGAACTCATCACGGAGCGCGGCCTCTGATTCGTCAGACCACTTTTTTGTCTCACGTGACACGACGACGTCACGCGATCTTTGTTTGTATGCAGGAATTTAAAAGATGGAGTCTCGATCGCTCGTGCTTGCAGCGCCCATCAGTGGCGGAGCCGCTACAGCCTTGTAGCCGGCTTTGAACGGGGTGTAGCAGTGGTCGAGTGTGTTTCCCCCTCTTGTGGAGCAGGCGATGTGCTGAAAAAAGGTCGGCATCACTTTTTTCAGATTTGCCTGGTTGAAGTCACCAGTCACTATCGCCGCGGCTTCCGGGTGCTTGATTTGTTGTTTGTTGAGGTGGTCGTGTAATTCCACCAGCGCTTTGCCAGTATTTGCCTGTGGGTGGATATACACGACGGATATAATGACCGCGGTAAACTCACGGGGTAGGTGGTACGGGCGGCACAGGATTTGGAGATGTTCCATATCTGGGGAGCATGAACTTGAGAGGACATGTACTTCCTTGGGATTAACCCAGAGATTGTTCGTGAGGATGCAGACCCCACCTCCGATGCTCTTCCCAGAGGCTGCCGTGCGATCTGCTCTCAGGACGGTGAAATTGTCCGATGGAGAGACGCTGTTGTCCGGCGTCGCTGGCTTGAGCCATGTCTCCATGAAACACATGACGTTAACGTCTCTCATATCCCGTTGGAATGGGACCCTCGCTCTCAAGTCATCCATCCTTCCCTCCAGCGAACGTGCATTCGCCAGAAAGATGGATGGAATTGCTGGACGGTAAGCAGATCTTTTTAATCTGAGTCTGATACCGCCTCGTCTTCCTCTATGCCTCTTTCTGCCGTTTCCTTTGTTGTTCTCCCGCTTGATTTCTGTTAGCCATTCTGGGCATAAAGTGTCTCCCAACTCCTCTTTGAGTCTGGAGTTTAGGTCCATAAGTGTCTGGCGGTCGTATGACATACCCGCCAGTGATGTTTTAATAAAAAAAGTAGAAAAAACAAACATAATAGCTAAAAATGTGCACAATCGTCGCAGAGCTAAACCAAAGGCGACTGACCGGGGTCGCGCCATCATACAGGTTTTGACCAGCAGCAGATGGCAGCGACGAGGCAGCTCCATTGGAAGGGGGCGGGGCCGGGAGGGGGCGGGGCTGAAATGTGCACGTTTTTTCTCCTGCCAATGTTGACAGCTATGGGTACGAGCTAGAGCATAATATGTGTGTAGGTTTTTAGATAACAGGTATTAGGGGTATATCCTGTATAAGACAATTGACTAAATGGTAATTTCATTGGATATGCACTGTTAATTAATGCTTGTATATCTTATCGTGTGTTGTCATGTTTGTTTATATGTTTGTTTAAAAAATAATAAAAAAAATATATAAAAAAAAAAAAGTATTTGATAGGAAACCAAATTCATTTCATCACTGTAATATCTTAGAAAAACATAACATGCTAAGTTTAGCGAATTTCCAAGTTTTTAAATATACTTGCTTCATGTACAAAGTTCTGCATGGACTTGCCCCTCCCCCATTGAATGAGTTCATCCAACAAAAAGGAGACACTGGCATTACCACCAGGGCCATCAGTAGAGGGGACTGTAAGGTGCCTTTTCGGTATACTACCTTTGCAAAAACTGTGTTCTCTGTTAAAGGTGGTAACTACTGGAATAACCTACCAGTTGCGATTAGAGAGTGCCCCACATACTCCATGTTCAAGACCCATCTTAAACTGCATCTCAAGGCAAAACCAGAACTGTGATCATTTTTTATCTAATTTAGTAATGTAACTTGTTTTTATTGTTGTTTTTATCATTGATTGTCACAATGCTTTTACCTTAAGCAGGCTATTTATTTATTGAAAGAGTTTTTTTATGTCTCCTGTTTAGGGACTACGGGTGTAAATTAGCTCTTGCTACAACCCTGCATGTCTACATTTTGTATTCTGTACTTGTGTTCATTGACGTGTGTTGTCCCTACCAAATAAACTATCAAATCAAATCAAATTAATCAAGACATTTATGACATACAAGTCATACAAATAGGGGGAGGGGAGTGAGTGACTGGCTGTGTGAGTGACTAAGTGATTTTACTGTAAGGTACATCATATCTAAAAATCCACTTAACCTCATAAAGCTCCGCAGACAATTGGTGTTTCCTTGTAGATTTGATACAGTGGTATTTAATACCTTGTTTGCTGAGGACACTTTTAAGATAATGTGACATTGCTTGTGTATCAATTAGCATATTTCTCCCCAAAGTAATGCTAATCTCTTAAAGTGTTTGTTTCCCTGCGGCTGCTCCACAATGAAACTCAGCGTGAGTCCTTCATCACACCATTGTACAAATGAGCCCCTCCACCCCCCCATCCACTCCAAGTATTACAACTATGGACTGATGCAGCTCTTAACACATTAACTGCCACGCTTATATCCATCAATGTTTGATCACTGCCACCAGTCTAAGTCTATGGAGATGTTTACCTTCTTTGCAGGGCTATAACTTTTTAAATTGTATTGCTAAATTGACATTACTATGGCCCATTCAACATCGATTATCTATCGTTCAGGATGTAGGAACGTTTTACTTTTTCATTCACACATTCATACAAAAATACCGTCTAGATACAGGGGTGTCAAACAAATCTTCACAGAGGGCCACATCAGCATTATGGTTGCCCTCAAAGGGCCAAAGACTGTATAAATGTTAATGTAATGTAAAATAAATGTAGCTACTCATTTACATATTGTTAAACATGTTGTTTCTGTATTTATTACTTATTCAAGTTACACATATTGTATGCATTTGCATAGATGTAAAAATATATGTTAGCTTATGTTATTTTAACAAATAATTTTAGTTTATCAGAACCCCATATTACTCCATCAATCAATGATCAACCCATTCAAGTAAATAATAAAGAAGAATATCATCAAATACAAGCTATGACATTAAGTTTGTTCAAAACCTTTTTGTCACAGTCAAGAGGGGCAGAACTAACAACTGTGAGCTGCAAAGAACACGTGGGACAGATGTAGCAGATGTTACAAAAACAAATGGCTGCACACAACCTTGCAGAGGCCAGCTTTATTAACGCATTAACCCACAATTATTTTAACGCCACTATTTTTTAACGCAAGATAAATGTTTAATTTTTTTAGATTTTTTGGCCCGCGGGCCTTGAGTTTGACACCTATGGTCTAGAATATAAATATGTTTTTATCGTTTTCTGCAGTAATTCCTAGAACGTGAGATATAGGCATAAATGCATTATATAGATTATCAAATGCAGTTTGATACCGATCCAAGCTATATTAAAAATGTCAACTGTACATGGTCCTAAACGTTATGACTGATCATGCGCAGGTGAACGGGGGGGGGGGGGTCGTTTATAATTCCGTGATCGTCGTTAAATGCTTCATGTAGTATGGGTGATATATAGATCAGAGCAGTTTGCATCGATAATGATAAACAAAAACGCTGAAAGTCACGGCAGCCTCCTCTTACCGTTGGGCGATGATACTGGAGCAAACAGATCCCAGTTATTTGATGGGGATCGAGGCGATCCATTTCCGGTTTGTATAATACTAATACACGCCCAAATCATGTGGATTATTGAGTTATGGCAGCGATCCATATCCACGGTGTGTGGCTAGAGTCCTGGGATGATATGCGAGTGGCCGGACGGATTTAGGAGACGCACCGATATGCAACCGGCATATCCGGTTTGGCAACTCGCAGATCATCCACAGGTGGCAGTGTTGAAGCATTGCAGAGTTGTGCTGAGTCCCACAGCATCATACAAGGCTACGTGAGTGAAATATGAATACCATGGCGAAAATATGAAATATGATCACAATAACGTCGTACGCCGTGATCTGGCAGAATTCGCATGAACTTGAAACCCGTTGTACAACGTGAATGGCGCACAAAGTGTTAAGTCAAATCAATATTGCCACTGTAAAAAGTGCATTGTAGAATTTATAATGAATGGGAGAAGCGCAGGATACTGCTGCCTTAATGTATTAATCTGTTGTGTTGGTTTTAGTTGTTTTTTATAGTGTTGTTGTTTTTTTCATGCTATTTTGTGAAAAGGCACAGGCATATCTCTGGTCCTCCTGCACAATCACATTCATTCATTCAAACCTTTATTTATTCTCGAAAGGACAATTTCAATGTCGTCGAGACTTTACAGACATTCCAATGCATACATTTTTACAATATAATAATAATAAATAGTGCCCCACAGCAATTAGTATAAAATTAACATATAGGCATAAAATCAGCACACAATTGACAGAATAAAAAACAATGCATAAATGTCAGACATAAGAATAGGTATAAAAGACAATAAAAGTAGTGCAATGTAAACGGGCATAAAACAAGTACAATAGTACAATGTTGGTCGAAGGCATGTGAACCCCCCCCCCCCCCCCCTAGCTAGCCCCGATCTCGCTAATATGTAAATAAAGTAGGCCTACTTTTGTACGACCAAAGGACAAAAGGTAAATAATGTTATAGCCATGATTAATATATTCACGTATTGTATCAAAATGTAATAATAATAATAATAATAATAATAATAATAATAATAATAATAATAATAATAATAATAATAATAATAATAATAATAATAATAATAATAATAATAATAATAATAATACTAATAATTCATTACATTCACTTTAGACTCACTTTACAACGTAGGGTGGAAATTGCCTCCTTCACCACCACTGGTAGCACTCAACCTTGGGCTACGCAGGCTCAATGGTTACCATACACTGGCACCCAGCACACAACAATCGATCTCGCTTAAAATATGTAAATAATTCAACCACAGGAAAAAAGGTAAATAATATACGTTATGTTAATATGTTAATTAATATATTTACACATTGCATCAAACATTTAACATCTAAATTATTGTATCTAAATTATTATAATCCAAAAATGTTATATAATATAATCGATTAATGACTTTATCATAGAAAACAAATGTGTGGGTCCAAAATGAATGTTGTTGTTTACATGTATTCCCTCCCTACTTCCCATTTCCCCATGTGGAATGCACCTGATTGGATAAATGACATGCTGGTGCTATAGTGCAACATCTAATGGCCTAAGTATTTCATGTAGAATTTCTCATAGAGGACAGCCACCACAGTCCCTTGTTCATCACGCTCTTATTCCCCAGTACGTGGGCAGGGCTACCCATTAGTTCATTAGCTCAACCACCAGAAACAGACGATTCACACGCATTCTAAATGAAAACGAGTCACAACGTCAGCATGGTTTAGGTGATCGTCAGTATTCTACATCAGACACTCTCATCTCCATAATACTTTGAACACATTCACGAGTGTGCATGTGTTTGTGTGAGTGCGAGTGCGAGTGCGTGTCCACGTTTATAATGTACACGCACACACACATACACACACACACATGCACACACACACACCAAACCGTAACCCCACAGAGGATCCCACCATCACCAGTAGAAACATGTAGTTCACTTCCTTTGGGTAAAAGAGACGACCTGCTTAATAAGAGCGTCTCCGTAATGAGATTCTTTCTAATGGGTCTTGGAAGTCGGGATGACCTTGTTACACACCTCACCCTCGTTTAGACTGAACACAATCCATCCACCCAATAGAAAGAAATTATATTTTTTAATTAAATGCGCGATAGCAAAATTGGAAATGTATTTTTCTTTTTTTTCCCCCATTGAGCAAAAAATCCATTATCTGTGTCCCAGGAACCGTCAGCACATCAACATCTCACCTTGTGTGACAGCGCTGTAATGCTCTCTTTAGGGAAGCTGACTGCTGCTAACATGGTGGACTCGTTTGAATGAGTGTGTGTGTAGGTTGGTGGAGTGATTGTGTGTGTGTGGGTGGGTGGATGTGTGTCTGTGTGTGCATGTGTATATTTGTACTGTATGTATAGGGTCTGTTGGATATATAGTTACTAAACTAAAGGGAGAGATGTATGATTATATGTATGGTTATGTATATGTGTGTAAACTGTAGGTATACTGTATATATACTGTATATGTATGGTTGTTGTTGAGTCCCCAACTTGATCTTCGGCATGTAGTGGTTTTATTTAGTATGTGTTGTTGCGTGATGTGTTTGTACCGTTAAAAACTAATGGAATGAAATGCTCCTAGCTTCTTCACTGTGGTCCTGAAAGCCTAGCAGGGGTCAAATAAACTACACCTTTTGTCCTCTTCTTACCAAGGCTTCCGTTGTTTACCATTGGACCGGAAAAAAACAGCGTATGACATTTGTCTCTATTGTTAACAACAAGCCCACAGTTACGTGTCGTTGCCTCAGGCGAGAAATGCCCTTTGTCCTCATGGAGAGCTCATCCTGGACCCGCATACATCAGCTCCCAAAATAGCCTCTAATTCAGAGCCAGGGGGGCAGAGCACTGTAAACTGAATAAACCGTAGTTAAATAAGACAGGACAATGTATTTACAGATGCGTGCTATGCAATATAATTACAAAACAGACAGAAAACTATTTCTAATCAGCTTACAAATAGGTTGCCTCTTCATTTTGCCAGCATGTCAAGTGTTAAAGTGACAATGTGTAATTTTTCTATTTATTACAATGTGTAATTTCTCTATTATAAGGGTAGATTAATCAACATTAGTTAATGCAGTAATAAGCAATAATTAGTTAGTTAGTATTAGTATTAGCAATCCAATACCCATTAGAATTAGTAGTAATTAATTTATGTATCATTCATTCAATCTTTATTTAAACTCCAAATTACACTGAGGGGCAGCCCTCATTTTCATTATTGAGTATTTACATTTACATAATCATCAATAATATTATACAAAAGTGGCTGTGTAGAATTGCACCATCATAGACTGTGGCAAGCTGAATGTCTGGCTGAAGACAACAACTGCACTGTGCACACAATGTTGATTCCAGTCAGCTTATACCAGTGTTGTAGTACTCAAGTCCAGGACTCAGGCTGATTTTAAGGACTCGTGACTCGCCTTGGACTGCATTCGGACTTGGAAAGTGCAGACGAGGACTCGGACTTGTTCATTGATAAATACCTTCTTCTTTTCTTTTTATACAAGCTTTTTACATGAAGCAAGACACAACACAATACAGTAATAATAATAATAATAATAATAATAATAATAATAATAATAATAATAATAATAATAATAATAATAATAATAATAATAATAATAATAATAATAATAATAATAATAATAATAATAATAATAATAATAATAATAATAATAATACACAGGTCATCACAATACAGTAACATCAATAATAATAATAATAATAATAATAATAATAATAATAATAATAATAATAATAATAATAATAATAATAATAATAATAATAATAATAATAATAATAATAATAATAATAATAATAATAATAATAATAATAATAATAATAATAATAATAATAATAATAATAATAATAATAATAATAATAATAATAATAATAATAATGGCAAGACAATTCAATTAAATCAAATTAAATTAAATCAATAAAGCAGTATAGTATACATAATATATAAAGGAAAAGAAAGAAAATCCATACAATCATCCAGGTGAAGCTCAGCAGACCAGAACATCATAGGAGAGTCCACCCACTCCTGCTATTCAACCCAAAAAACAGCACTCCCACGTCCCAGGTCCACGCACATAGCACCGAGCACCCCAAGCCCCTACCCGCCCCAGCCCCGGTCCACGAGAACCCCAAGTTCAGAATCCCAGAGAACCAGAGCACCACACCCTCAATGGCACTCCGACTCCCCAAGAACCGGGGCCCCGCCAAGACCATCAAAACAACAGCAACCGAGGCCCCCAAAAAAAATTAAAAAGCGCAGTGACCCCACAACACACAAGACACCCCTCCCCCCCCCCCCTCCGGGGCCGAACCACCGAAATGATGGCTTCCCCCCCGATACCCTCCCCCCCCCCCATTAAGCCACACCCGCCTACTAAACGATGGATAGACATACATACTATAAAGTGAAACATCCTGAGCCCCCATCCACCTCAGTCCCGACCACCACGGCCCCCACCCCATGAGGACCCAGAATCCAGTGCCCCAGTGAATCAGAGCATCATACCTCTTTAATAACCTCTTAACAGGCGCCCCCAAAATCGGCCATTTTAGTTTTCGTTTTTGAGGACTGCATACTTTTTTTGCAAACCAAAATACTATACTTTATACTTATAGCACATGCATTCTTTCTGGGTTTATAAAGTCGTATTTGCGGTTATTTTGGGGCAATTGACCAATGGTTTGCTTTCAACCCATGAAGTCCTTCCTCTCTCACCTTTTTATATATATGTTTTGTGTCTTATTTATTTAAAGTGTCTTTGAGCATTAGGAAAAGCGCTATATAAATCTGATGTATTATTATTAGGAATGGTAGGCTTTTTAAAATGTTTCTCATCTGGGTAAGAGTTTCTTATCTGGGTAAGAGTGCTCTCGACCGCTCTTAATTTGGTCTTGCCTGAGAGAAAAGCAACAATAAGAAAACATTGCTGAATCCCAGGTAAGAACAAAATAAGAGGAAATGCTAGTTAAGAACGAAATCTGTTCTTATATCGCTTCATGAATGAGGCCCATTGATATGGCTGAAAAGACACCCTGAGTCCATAGTAGTGTTGTCAAAAATATCGAAGTATCGATACATATCGATACTGAATATTTAAAACGGCTTCGATACTCATTTCCCGAAGTACCGATACTTTCTGCAGTATCGGTACCAGCTGGTGAGTGTTCTACCGCAAGTTGTTGACGCGCTGTTCAGAGCGCTCAGCGCGCTTGCCCCCCCGGCTCCTCCGAGTCCAGCCCTCCCCCTCACAGAGTCACAGAGAGCAGTCTTCAGTTAGTAAACAAACATTTTAGCTGAAGATGGTAAATGCAGAGCCTCCGCAACTTGTGCTTGTGGATAAAGAAAACAGCAGAAGTGCTGTTTGGAGGTACTTCGGGTTTCAAGTAAACAACGAAGGACAAGCTACAAATGCCCCAATGCTATTTGCAAGCGGTGTTAGAGCAGTGCCAGCGCCGATCTCCATAAAGAAATGAAAGAGGTTCGTGACAGCTGCTCTTTCAACGTCACTGTGACTGAAGCATTAAACCATTAACTCTAGTTTAATACATGATACGTTGTCTACTGATGGCGCATAATATCAACAGCTGATTCGTTGTAACGTTACAGCTACCAGCTAACGTTAGCTACTGCTAGCTCCGTTAGCTTAGCTGGCTACTTTTATAATTACTGCATGGAAACGGAGTAACGTTAACGTTTAAACGTTATGTCGAGGTCATACAATACTACAGTCAACATAAGGTTAACGTTACCCCGTTTCCATCAAGTGTTTAAATAGCAGCAATCTTGTTGAAAATGTAACGTTACTAAAATGCTCCGAGCATAGCCTCTCTCTCTCTACTGCTAGCCGTTAGCTCCGTTAGCTTAGCTGGCCACTTTTATAACTACTGCATGGAAACGGAGTAACGTAACGTTTAAACGTTATGTCGAGGTCATACAATACTACAGTCGACATAAGGTTAACGTTACCCCGTTTCCATCAAGTGTTTAAATAGCAGCAATCTTGTTGAAAATGTAACGTTACTAAAATGCTCCGAGCATAGCCTCTCTCTCTCTCTCTCTCTCTCTCTCTCTCTCTCTCTCTCTCTCTCTCTCTCTCTCTCTCTCTCTCTCTCTCTCTCTCTCTCTCTCGTTATCTTTAAATAAAAATCGAAACTGTAACTGTAGTTCAGTTTGTCAGGTACATGCAACACAGATTACAGTGTTTACATCTGTCTGCTTGAGAAAATACCATGTTCTGCATTTGCAATAAAAATGATTGAAGTGAGATGAACAGTTATTTTTAAATGTGTGATCTAAAGATAAACAAAGGGTTTTAAAATAGTTATATTTATCTTCTCTTATAGTACCAGAGAGAAGCTAAATTTGAAGCTAAATTTGTTTAAAAAAAAAAAAAAAAAAATATATATATATATATATATATATTTTTTTTTTTGATATCGAAATAATATCGAAGTATTGATACTTTTCAAGGTATCGTATCGAAGTCGAAATTCCAGTATCGTGACAACACTAGTCCATAGTGAAGGATGTCGAGGTTTTTTCAATGTATATAATGTATATATTGGGGGAGATGACAGCATCTAAAGGGGCCAGGTCAGAGCTGTAGATGTGGTGCTGGAGTCGGTGAGAGAGAGTCACTGTGTTTAGCAGCAGACTAAGATAGAGCCAGGGCATGCCGAGGTCGGTTCAGCACATAACAACTGATAAGGACTGCGAGCAGGCGGAATGGTCAGAGAGAGAGTGTGACACCACTAGAAAGAGACGTTTAAGGGTGAACAGCAGTTGCCATGACAGCGCGTCACATGACAACAAGAGGAGGGGCGGGGCCTGTCATTGCTATGCCAAGATGATAATGATGATGATGAATATTCTAAATGTGAGTTTCCTTCCGGGTGTAAGTTAGATCTAGACACAAAGCTGACGCGAGCGGACGTGAATCAGAGACTGTCATCCCTCCCTCACCTTCGCCGGTGGGGGAGGGGAGATGACACATCATCATTAGCTTCGGCTAACGGGAGAAGGGTTTTGGCTAACGACAAGGCCTCAGCCACCATTGGACTAAACAGCAGAAGAGATGATAGAATAATAAATTTAGTGTTCCATCAAAGACTTTTCAAGGACAATACGAAATGGGTAACATCTGAGGCTTTTGTTTATGTAATAAACAACGATTCCAAGAAAGGTACTACGCTGTCCAGTGTCGAATACTTATTGTTACGGATTGAATTAAAGAATGACAAAGATTGTACAGCCAGTATGAGAAGACAGAGAGAAATAGACACAACACAGAAACTACACAACGACAACGATGGAGAGGTGATACTGGCTGATTGATCCAAATCTAACAATCGCCTGAAGTATATTTCTAGTACATGTCCAAATTTCATAAAAATCCATTCAGAAATTAGTGCTTAGAAGCGGTTTTGGTAAAATGTGAGAGGGCTCAGAAAACGATTTTCTCATAGAATTACCTAGATACCCGCCGATTCGCTCATTCCCAGCTGGGGTATCATTGGAAAGCCCTACTCATTGGTTACAACCCTGTCCAATAATGTTCGAGATCGCCAAATGATTGACAGAGTTAGAGGCTCGAGAGTCGGGAGTGGTATTTGTACAATACAGTGTACTTCGGTGCACGCCTCACATATCGGCATGTAACTCGAGAACCGATGAACGGATTTTGTCACCTGAAAGGGCTATCGACAGGCAACAAATAGGGCTTTAATTCGATCTATATATTGTATAAAAAAATATGCACAAAGTGCCGGTGGGAAAATTGATACGCTGCTAAGTTAAATCAAAATGACCGGGGTAAAACCGCCATAGGGATCCTGCTATCTGAGAACTCTACATATATACACCATAAGACATAATCGAACTACTCATTCAAATTCTGTATTAATATGGTAATTCGTTATGTGTTGCATGTCATCAGCGAAACGTTAATCAACTTAGAACCTGTTAGCCATTGTAGCTTGCATATCATAATCGCTAGGCTAACGAGCTAGCTCAATAGCTCGAGTGAAGTCAAGTCAAGTCAAGAGTTTTATTTGTCACGGCATACAAGCATACAGTGAAATGCGGGTGGTCATGCCTGCATCGATTGTGCAATAATACAAGTAATAGGAATAAGACATAACAGGTATAATGTACATAAAGTTTACAAAAAGCATGGTAAAAGACATGCTAAGGTCCCGCAATAGTGCAATACAGTGTTTGCTACGGATGAGGCACTGGGTCTTATGTACACTACTATACAATACTATACTATACAATATACAGTTATACTATATATCCTTATGCTATCTTGCTATATCCATCTATTTACTATACAAGAACCACTCCCGTTCTTTTAAAAAAAATGTAAGTGACCTTTCCATTGTGTAAAGTGACCGTTGAGTGTGAGTGTGTGCAGCATGTGTGTGTGTGTGTGTGTGTTCGTGCTAAAGTGACTGTTAGTGTGTGAGCGTATACAGTATGTGTGTTGTTTGTGTGGTCATGTGTGCTTGTGTGTGGAGAGTTCAGTGTTCAAGACTCTGATGGCCTGGGGGAAGAAGCTGAGCCGAAGTCTCTCTGTCCTAGTTGCTGGTGTGCGCAGGCATTTGCCTGACCGCAGCAGCTTGAACAGGCTGTTGCGGTGGTGAGAGTCTTTCATTATTCTGCAGGCTCTGGATTTGCACCTCTTGTTATATAAGACCTGCAGGGCTGGTAGTGCAATACCCGTAGTACGCTCAGCTGAGTGCACCACTCTCTGTAGGGCCTTCTTGTCCTGTGTCTTGCTGTTTCCATACCAGGCAGTGATGTTTCCAGTCAATATGCTCTCTACAGCTCCGGAGTAGAAGGACTGGAGTATCTTCCCCAATACTCTGAACTTCCTTAACTGTCTCAGGTGGTAGAGGCGCTGCTTCACCTTTTTTACAACTGATTCTATGTGTGTTCTCCATGTCAGGTCCTCTGAGATGTGGACCCCCAGGTACTTAGAGCTGCTCACCCTGTCCACAGTAGCCCTGTTTATCCACAGTGGTGTGTGTGTCCCCTGCTGTGTTCTCCTAAAATCCACGACCAGCTCCTTGGTTTTACCAATGTTCAGGACCAGGCTGTTGTCCTGACACCAGCGTGCCAGTACATCAATCTCCTCCCGGTAGGCCTTCTCATCGTTGTCAGAGATCAGCCCCACCACCACTGTGTCATCCGCAAACTTCACTATGGAGTTGGAGCTGAACTTGGCCACACAGTCATGTGTGTAGAGTGAATACAGCAGGGGGCTCAGAACACAGCCCTGGGAGGACCCGATACTGAGGGTGATGGTGTTGGAGGTCTGACCCCCCACCCTGACCGCCTGAGGCCTTTCACTCAGAAAGTCCAGTACCCAGGCGCTCAGAGCGGAGCTCAGACCCAGCTCAATCAGCTCGTCCACCAGTCTGGTGGGTACTATGGTGTTGAATGCTGAGCTATAGTCAATGAACAACAGTCTCACATAGCCCCCCTTCTGGCTGTCTAGGTGAGAGAGGGTGTTGTGTAGTACCTGAGAGACCGCATCATCAGTGGACCTGTTTGACCTGTATGCAAATTGCAAAGGGTCCATATCACTGGGGAGGGAGGCACAAATGTAATCCTTAACCAGCCTCTCAAAACATTTCATGACCACAGAGGTGAGTGCCACCGTTCTGTAGTCATTGAGACCTGCTGGGGAGGATTTATTTGGTACCGGGATTATAGTGGACACCTTGAAGCAGGCTGGGACCACAGACTCGGGCAGGGATAGATTGAATATGGTGGTGAACACTGGGGCTCAACCGCGTGTAAAACAAGTTGAGTTGATTCCCGAGAGAGGCGTCGGCACTCCCGATTGAGGGGGCGCTGACTCTGTAGTCAGTTGTCGTCCGTAGTCCTCGCCATAAACCTCTTGTGTCGTTCTGGGCCATTTGTGCCTCCATCTTGCCAGCGTATGTCCTCTTAGCAAGCTTTATGGCCTTGCACAGAGTATAGACTTTAGCCGTATACTCATCCATATTTCCTGATGCTCTGCCCAGGTTATAAACAGTGGTGCGAGCATTCAGGTAGTACTGTCAACCCACGGTTTCTGGTTCGGGAAGACCCGAACCATCTTCATGGGTACAATGCTATCCGCTAGTGTTGTTATGAAACTGACAACAACATCAGCAAACTCACTGACGTCACTGGAGCTCGCCTGCAGCATCCCCCAGTCGACGTCATCGAGTGCGTCTTGTAGCGTGGCCTCCGATTGGTCGGACCACTTCTTTACCTTGAGTGACACGACAGCGTCGCGTGATCTCTGCCAGTAGGCGCGGATAAGCAAGATGGCGTCGTGATCCGATGTGCTTGTTGATCCAGCTAATGGAGGGGCTGGTTTTGCCTTGTAACCGGTTCTAAATGGGGTGTAACAATGATCAAGCGTATTTCCTCCCCTGGTGGTGCAACCGTGTGCTGGAAGAAGTTTGGCATCACCTTCTTCAGATTCGCCTGGTTGAAATCGCAGGCTATGATCATGGCTGCGTATGGGTGCTTGATCTGTTGCTTGTTTAAATGTCCCTGTAGATCGGCCAGGGCCCTGGCGGTATCTGCTTGTGGTGGAATGTACACCACCATCATGATAATGGTGGTGAATTCTCGGGGGAGGTCAAACGGGCGACATTGTATGGACAGATGTTCCAGGTCTGGCGAGCATGAATGGGAAAGTATCTTTACCTCCTTGGGGTTGACCCAGTTGTTGTTGGTCAGGAGACAGACCCCCCCGCCAATGCTCTTACCGGACTCTTCTGTACGGTCCGCTCGGAAGACGGAGAAGGAATCCGACGGAGAGATGATGTGATCTGGAGTTGTTGCCTTCAGCCATGTCTCTGTGAAACACATAATGTTGCAATCTCTCACATCCCGTTGGAAGCGGACCCTTGCTCGGAGATCGTCCATCTTATTCTCCAGCGAACGGACATTCACCAGCAGAATTGAGGGGATTCCACTTCTGCATCCTCTATGTTTCCGTTTGATCACACCGCCATTGTCTCTGTTGTTGTTGTTGTTGTCGCGTCGAATCTCCGGTGGCCAGTTTTGGCAAAAAGTGTTGTTAAACCCGTCTTTCAGTTTAAGTCTATCAGTGACTGGCGTTCATATTTCGTCCATGCCAGCATAGTTTCTATAAAAAAAAGTACTAAAAATAAACACAATAACAAAAAGTACGCACAATCGTCGTGGAGCTGACCAGATGGCGACTAGCCTTGACCGCGCCATTCTGCAATTCAGCCCATCATAACCCGCTAGCTTAAAAGATTAACCTTGAACAAACATAGCATAACTAGCTTAGTGCAGTACAGTTTGCTAGCCTCACGCACGTGGTCAATTTAGCTTGATTGAACAGTAGGATGGTCATAACATGAAGGAACCCTGACTTAGCTTAGCTTCAATATAGTGTCTGTTATCCATCAACTACATCGTAATTGAACTTAATGAATGAATATAGTTGTCTTGGGCCAACTCAACATAAGTTTGTGAGCCAATGTAGCCAGCCTGCTATAACTTGTTAGCTTAATAAAAGAACATATCTGATCTAGCTTACTTGACTGGTTTAGCTTAACCTAGCATAGCTTAATTGGTTGACTTAGCTTAGCACCGCAACAATGAAAGTCTCAGAGCATGGCCAACTTACATTGGCCTAACTGTAGACATGTTCAACAACCATGTTGTTAGCAAGCATATTCGGTAGCTTCTGGGCTCCCCCGCGCTTCCTGTTTGGTTACGATGGTTATCTTGGCTGGGAAGAGTAGCATCGGCCTGTAGCCCATTTGCCATAACTCAGACATGGCTTCTTTGTATTCTTTACGTTGAGCCACGATCTACGGTGGGTAGTCTTCGTGAATAGTGATGTGATGGCCTTTGTACAACAACTTGCCTTTAGCTGAAATGTATGGATAGTTCTCAGCCTCTGTCCTATTGCTGGTTTAGCCATGTTAGCGCGGTGCGCTCTAGCACACTCAGGGGGGTTAGCTAATAATTCTTTACCCAGGACTTCTTGCAGCATCTCAGGAAAAAAGCGTGATGGATGGGGTCCTTCAATGTCCTCTGGTATGATAATTCTTATGTTATTCCATCTTTTGTGAGATTGAACTTCGGTGAGCCTACTGTAGCTTGGATCTTGGCTAGCTTGGTTAGTCTGTTAGCTTGGTCCAACTCGAGAAGCTGCAAGCATTTTTCTTGCCGGCTAGCCTCTCCTCTCTACCTTCTTATCTAAGGTCTCTATGGCCGCTCTTATCTCGACTGATACTGCTAGGCAGCAGGGGAGATTTTACCACAGGGGCACCAGGGCACGTGCCCATGCTGAAATCTCAGGTGCCCCCCCACATTTTATTTAATATTTTTATTAAAAAATATAACCTTAACTATCCTTACTGTCATGCACTTGTCCTAATATACTAACCTACACTCAACTCAACACTTTGATGAACATTGTTACTCAGCTGATAGAGTTGTGCCCTTCCTGATGACTCGTTGTACAGAACTTGTAAGTCGCTTTCGATGAAAGTGTCAGCTAAATGACTAAATGTATGTGCCCCTGCCCATACCCCATATTGACACAAGCTGATGCAAATCTAAACCAGTCCGTAGCACTTTGATTGATTGATTGATTTTTAGAGGTGGGCATAGATTACATTTTTTAATCTAGATTAATCTATCTGCAATCCTGGAGTTAATCTATATTAATCTATATTAAAATGGCTCATTTGAAGTCTGCCGAAGGCATAAAAAATATGTGTGTTCTACCAAGGGATGGGTATCGTTAGGATTTTATCGATACTACTACTCTTATCGATACTGCTTAACGGTTCGGTACTTTATCGACATTGCTTTATTATTTATAACTTTATAAATAAATATTATTTCTTCAGCAACAGCAGCAGCAATGTTCTTTTATATAACTTTATAAATAAATATAATAAATAGATATTATTTCTTCAGCAACAGCAGCAACAATGTTTTAAATGTGTCTGAATTATAGACTTTTTATAATAAACAACAAATGTAAGATAAAAAAAAACTATATACACTGAATGATTAGTTGTTGCCTAAATCCCTTGGACTCCAGAAGGGGTGCAGGCCTTTGACAACAAACTGGGTCACAGCCCTGTTCACCCTATCCTCTGTCATCCTTCCTAGCTGCTAGGGTGAAGGGACTTGGCTTGGCTGGGACCGGTGGTGTAGAGGGAGGAGGGGTGGGCTGGGACATGGTGGTTGCAGCCTCAGCCTGACGAATGGCGATCTATAAAAAGTTGTCATCTTTCAAATATATTTGTAGCTAAACAATTAGCTAAGCAATTATATTTAATTTATTCGCCTATTCGTAATAATTCGTTATTAGCCTAGCTAACTCCGTATTATCTTGGCTTACCTGCAGTGGACGTGTATGGAGATGGAACACTGGGAGCAAAGCAGTCGAAAACGGCGCATTTCTGCAGACTAATGTTATGTTTTGACAACAAATGTTTTAACAAATTGCTTGTATTGCCACCCATACTTGCAAATGTTTTATTGCACTTGTGGCAACGTGCGTTGTCGGCATCGACTTTCGTAAAGTGTACCCAGACTTTCGTTTTGTTCTCTCAAACAGAGAGATCACACAGAGCCACAGACAGGCCCCTCCCTGAAGTACCCGTATGTGTATTTTCTGTGAGTGTGAGTGGCTCGCTGAGTCGCTGCGGCTCGCTTCTCGTGCAGACAGAGAGAGGAGAGGAGACCCAAGTTTGAGAATAGATTAACGGCGTCAATTGTATTATTGAGCGATAATAGTCCGGCGTTAACGCAGCCCAGTAACGCCGTTAACGGTGCAGCTCTATTGATTTTATTTATGGATAACACTCTGATTAGTTACACATAACCTCTCAAGTTCAATGTCGGTTCTTCTGAACCGACCAGTCACAGCTGATGGTGAAATGATTGACAACCATTGTAGCCAAGGAGCACATTTTAACTGCTTCAAGAAGCAACCCGAGACAACTCGAACCACACTCTTGAGGTTTGTTGTGCAATTCTACCTTCAGAATATTTGCCTAATATACACAAGTAAATGGAAGATTGCTCCACTTCTACAAGGTCCATTTGGATGTTCTTCATGCGATGTATTCAGTGTCAGAAATATTGTGTCTGCTTGAGTAAAATGTAGTGAACCAAAGGATAATATTATTATTTTCTTTTTTTTAACACTATGCTAACATTGACCAGACTCTGGCCAAATCTCCTCTTTCCAATGACAAAGTTAAATCTGGATCTAGTATCACCAGGCGCCCGTAACAGGGCAGCAAAGACTGTAAATTAAATCTTACAGTTACTTTTTTATAATGTAAATAGCTCCGCCATTTTTCATCAGATTGAAATGTCTGTGAAAATGTGAAAGACCTGGGTCTCTTCTGTTTTAGGACTACTACGGCGGGTAACGAAGGCTAGGGTAGGCTAAGCCTTTCCAAATGTTATGCTGGAATTTTGAAAATTATATATAATATATGTGTCTCCAGCATTATATAGGCTACTATATTGTGTGTGTGTTGTCGCTGCAGCCCCCTGGTGACAATCAGGTGATCATTCAGCAATGTGATTATGGGTAGGCTTTAGGGCTGTGACATTATTTTCAAAGGCATATTAATTCATTTAGAATGTACATAAAAACACGAGATTCTAACATGAACGGAGAAATTCTAATTTGAAAAATATTTATAATAATAATAATACTTTCAATAACCTTTTGTGGAGGATACCGGTAAAACAGTAAAACACATATTTCAAATAATTACTGGTCATGGTTATTTTTAGTCTTGCAATATATATCTCTCTCAGGAGTCGACCAGCACGCTGGCGTGACTAAGTGACGTCATTTGTTTGACGAGGTCTGGCAGAGAATTTCCGGAACGCTCATCGCAAGAGCAGGCCTGGGCCCCGTTCCCCGTACCTGGATAACTGAGTTAGCCGGATAACTTTCGGTCAAGCCTGACTTAAGCCGGACCTTTCTGTTCCCCGACGCGCGATTGTCCAAATCACCATGACAACAGATCAAAAAGTTTGAGCCTGGTCGGGAGCAGGGTTAAGTTCAGTTAGCCGGATGAACCATGGCCACGCCCCCGCAAAGGAGTGACAGCTCGTTTCCTGAAATGATTCTCACAGTCTAGAGATCCCATTTATACCATTCTGAATTACGTTTCTGTGCTTCGTTTTCCTAGAGGGGGCTTTTGAAATGTATAATAATAGAACTAAATGCTGATAATAAATCATATTGAGCCTATAGATTTACTTTGTCCTAAATAAAATAATGCACGTCATATACGGTGCTCGGAGTCACGATACACGCTGCATGTGGTTATTTTAATAACGGCTCATTGCAAATGTGAATCCCGCGGGGATATTTTTAATGAATGAAACCTATCGGCCGTTTGGCTCTGATTAGTTTCATATATTAATCTCCGCTGTAGATTTGCTTAACGGAGCGCCGGATTGTGTTTCATTCAAGCATAAAATTGAAGTGTCTATGCGGGGATTGTGGTTTTTGTGTGATATTGTAACTGGGATTAAAATGTCTGATGAGATGCGCTGTTTGACGGGTTTGAGAAATTGAATGAGCCGTTGACGTCACATTAATGCATTTGAGAATAAAGAGATAAAACTTCATTTTTTGGTAAGAAAAATATTCTAAACACGGGTCTCTCGTCCATTAATGCATAAACAATGAGTATATCACGTCTGGCACAGTGGCACAGCGGCTAGTGCTGAATCCTGGCAACCGGGCGACCGGTGTTCGAATCCCCGCCTTTCCAATATAATTTTTTTGGAATATAATATTAATGATTATACGCAAAGGTAGCCTAGTTTTAAGTTAAAATATTATAAATCTACATGCATTGAGGATGTCATTCTTTATATAGCTCTCAACGTGCACCAAATTGAATTATTCCTACATTGCAAAAAGAAGGAAAAGACTAGGATTCGAACCCCGGTCGTCTGCGTGAAAGTCCAAAGGACAAACCGTCACACCGCAGTACAGATAAATAAAAAATCCACCATACATCAATCAATGGATAAGAGAGCCGTATCCTTATTCTGAAACAGTTGAACTAATTATTTTCGCTAGCAAGATCTCATTTGATTATTCAATGCATAAACCTACTGCCAGCAGGAATGTTTAAAGAAATATAATCTGATTGATTGGGGTAATGAGGGATTTAAAATTAGCCTATAGATTATGCATTTAACTTGTCGGCAAGGCTATTGAGCCGCCTGCAATCTGTAAAACAATCAATCAATCAATGCCGTTAGAAGATCAGGATTTCTGCGATCTACACCTGCTGTCTTTTCAACTGAAGTGGCCGCGCGCACTTATCCAGAGTCTCAAGTCTGGCTCGAGTTAACGAGACTGAATCAGCGTTCCAGGAACAGGAAAATCCCGGCTTCAAACATCGGGTTAACTGAATCTGGATAATGGGACTCTTGATCGACTTAGTTGAACCAGGTACGGGGAATAGGGCCCTGAAACGACATAGTAGCTAGTTTTGATTTGGTGTTGATAGCCCAAGAAACATTTTTAACAGGATAATTTCAATTCAATGCTAAATAAGGTTTTATGCATGGCTAAATTGTACTCTATTTGTATTATTATCTTCGCCGTTTTTGATCACACTAGTGATCACGCTAGTTGTCTGTCTTTTCGAGTGCGTTTGGAGTTGTTTTGTGCCGTTTCAGAGAAAGATTATGAGGTGAGCCGAGGTAAGAAAATAATTGTTTATACATATAATTGTTTGTACATAGGCAACCTGAGGGCACATTTTAATTGTTTCTAATGCTTCATGGAGCATGTTTACATTTGCTCAGCCTCATAGTAGAAAAACACATCTTCTAAAATCGTTTTTGTGTTGTACAGTATGCAGTATACAGTATGAAAACAAACGGACAGGTCACATAGGTGAGACTGTACTGAAAATAATGATACCAAACATACCATGGTAAAAAAAGTCGCCAAAACGTTGAAAATAGCTTAGACTCAAGATATATATATTTTTTTACACTGAAATTCGAATTCGAATTCGAACTTGTCTACAATTCTGCAACGAATATCGAATTCGATTTTTTGTTAAAGTGACAGTCCTAGTAGGCTTAGCCTCTTCCGTCCGTGCGGTCCATCGGCAGACCGCAAATGACATTACGTCATAAATCAATCTGTCTAGACTGTATGACATAATGTTGTGTTTCATTTTTAAATGCATCCAAGAGTAAACATCCTAACCATGTCACAACAGCAGTCATAGTGTATATTTTCAGCAATATGTTTGTTTACCAATAGGTTAAAGTGTTATTAGTGAGATTTTAGTTTTTGAAATGTGATAATATTTTCGCGGAGATCAGACATTTTGAATTAGTGCCATAGCCGAATGATGATGATTTATAGTCATATGAGCACAGGGCATCCAGAGCTCTCAATGAGCATTGGAATTTCGAAACACTACAGTACCCAGCGAATTCTATCTTCCTGCAAGCAAATTACTTGTGTATGCATTTTTTTCTCTCTTATTTTTCGGGATACTCTATCACAAAACTGAACGTTATTGGCATAGATTGGAGCACAGTTAGTGTGTCTACCTTCTGTGAACATTTAGCAACCATCTTTGTTGAAATCCGATCCAAAATGGCAGAGCCATATCCACACAGTACTGTATATCTGTATTTCATGTATGTTATAAATGTTAAGATGAATTGAAAATGGGGGACCCTAATGTAAACAAGATGAAAGTCCTTCTCTGGTCTGCATCCCCTTAACAATTGTGTTTTGAGCCGTACTGTATTGTACCCATTCTGCAATCTGTTAATAAAATGTTCAATCAATCAATCAATCAATTCTAAGAAGCGAACTGTACTTTTTTCATTCTGCATTCTCAATGCACGCCTGGTGATACTAAATCCAAATTGAACTCTGCCATTTGAAAGAGGAGATTTGGCCCAATCCATAGATGTGCGAGTTGGCTATAATAAGGTCATTTATAGGCCTCATATTCTATATTCTATAATAATATTTCAAATTGTATGGGTCCGGATGGAAGAATTCAGTACTGTATCTACAAAACCTTCTGTTAAATCATCTTCCCTTTATTAATTTCCTTAGAATTTTTGTACATGTGATCTCAAGAAGTTACTGAACAAGCTCAGTGGTGTAACGCTCCCCAGGTTGCTGCGCCATCCTGTGGACTAATTCAGGTGGTGCAGCTCTTGTCTTTATTTATTAATGTGTTTCATGTGATTCGTATTAATCTGTTGTCTGTACATTTGATGTCTGTCTTGTCTGTGATGTTACACTCCCTGGTCTAATGTCTTCCCTATCTGTGTTGGTTTTGTGATCTGGTTAGTGTTGTTTTTGTGTGTATTTATATTTCAACCTTGTAATGTTCTGTGTCACTCTGTTTTCCCAGCTGAGTCTAATCACCCAATTACCCTCCTGTGTCAATCAGTGTCTGTATATATGCCTGTGAGTTCCTGTCTTCCCTGTCAACTTTTGTCTTCGTCTCTCTGCTGGTCTGCGCCTGGGTTCCACTATTATAATGTCTAATCGTAACACAGTGGCAGTTTTTCATGTCTGGCCTTTTTTTAGGGGTCACGCTGGAGCTTTGAACCCGTCGGCGGACAACAAAAGAATTAGAGTCCCTCTTAAATGCTCAAAAAGGACATCTTTTCAGAAATCGATAAAAATAGAAAAATTGCCATTTCTAGTGCTTTGACATGTAAGGTGTAACTGAGGGGTACAATTCCCTGACTGTATTGATAAGTATGGTATCATTAAACCACTACCGCTTTATGTACTTTAACTACTGGCCACACAGTACATGATATAGATATGATGAACACTTTCCCACCATGAAACCAAGTCCACACAAATGTATAAGTCGAATATTTAATATATAGCAAAGGGTATATACAACGTTCACTTAATGACATTTATGATTTGAATGCACTTGTAAGGCAAATGAGTATTCGTAGGCAAATCAACATTGAATGTCCAATCTCTGGTTACGCAGGAAGCAAGTATACAACCTGGTTCTTTAGGGAACTATAGCGATGGTACTTAATGATTATAGCTGGATATACTAAAGGGGGGTCCTGCTGGTTGTAAGTCAGTAGGGGGGGGGGTTTAGGAGAGCCGCCGGCGATATCCCATCTGGCCAACGATTTCTTGGGAGAATTCAGAGTGCTGAACACGGTGCCCACAGAACCTTGGTCCACAGATGAATACAGTTGGGCCCTCTTGTAGACGGTAGCTGCCGGTCCACAACGAAGAGACGTGAGGCGACCTCACTCGGGGTAGAGCGCCGTCTCACCTGGACTCCTCTCGGGGGGTAGTTCCAACACTCACCAGTGTTGGCTGTTATCCATGGCATAAATCAAAGCACCCAAAGCAAGTAGATAATCCAAGCCGTGTAGGGCTCGCCGTCGTCCGGGTAAGGTAATCCAATGTGCAGGTCCACTCGTCCTAGCCCAGAACTCCTCGGATGAAAGCACCACACGTGGTCTGCCCAGCCTGGTTAAGACTCTAGATAACGCGAGGAAACGATGGGGGTACTACTCACTGTATAACTCTAACCGAACGATGCACCATACATAATAGACTATTATTAACTTAATAGAAATACGTCCCACTCGACGGTATAGTGCCAAACTATGACAATTCAACTATTAATCCACATGATGTCTCAATGCCATTCTGAGGCCAAGTTGACCATACTGCACCACACGTGTATCGTGGGTGAGGCTTAACGTCTTGCCACTAGGTTGGAGGGTAAAGAACTAAGGGCTAAGGGACTAAAAAGGGAAGTTCTACTTTACTTGCGCCATATATATATGCGCTGTGAACAAATAGTACCATTCGTATTTCGGTAGACGTATTCCTACGCGGAACCGGGGCTAGTAACGACATATTCGTCGGCACGATTGAACTTGAACCAAGGGGCTTGGCTGCTGGCGCCAAGTTCTTGTCCAATGAGAGAATGAAACTATTATGGGCTGTTAGTAGACTAAAGGGATATTCAGTGTATATGTACAAGGAATATACAAGGGATATCAAATGATATACAAATACTATTAAATATATATCCATAAATAAATATATATATTCGGTTTAATCTGATCCTTCACAACAGCCGCCCCCTAATTAGTCCCACCTAATTAGCTAAGCAGAGACAGATTAACCGCACTGTCTACCACTCAAGGTCCGCTGTAAGGGTCAGTCAACTCACAAAGTCATGGGGTCATGGTCGTCATCGATAGTGTCTGGGAGTCTAGGCAGTTCTATCAGCCTCGCCACGGGTCGTGTGTAAGTTCGCCCTTGGACGAGCACTTCAGCTGCTCGGACCTTTCCATCGGCACCGGTGATCACTTTGCTTACGCGGCCAGCCGGCCACATAGCTCTGGGTAGTGACTGGTCGATAATCATGACGACTGTTCCTTCTGTCAAATTGTCTCTCTCTTTTACCCACTTCTGGCGGGTCTGTAGAGACGGTAGGTAGTGGAGTAGAAAGCTGTTCCAAAACTTGTCAGCTAGTACTTGACTGTACCTCCACATTCTTCGGCCGTTCGCTTCTTCAGGCCTGTACATTGTCTGGGGTAGCGCGGGGTCCAGCCGCCCAATCAAGAGTGTGTTGGGGGTGACTGGGTCGACATCTGCTATATCACTGGAGACGTAGCCGAGGGGCTTGGAGTTCAATACTCCCTCGATCTCCGTGAGGACTGTCATTAGGACTTCTTCCGCTACAGTCTGGGCCCCAAGCACGGCGTACAGGGCTGTCTTTATAGAACGTACTTCTCGTTCCCAGGTTCCACCGAAGTGGGGTGCGTTCGGGGGATTAAACTGGAAGTCAATCTGGGATGGAGCGAGGTGGGTCTTAAGTTCTGGGCCCATAGCTTGGAAGCTCTCTCTCAGCTCTCTTTCTCCGCCTTTGAAGTTTGTCCCGTGATCAGACAACAAGGTAGACGGTTTTCCTTTCCGTGATGTGAATCTTCGGAAGGCCATAAGGAATGAGTCTGTGCTCATGGCTGGAAGGAGTTCGATATGTATCGCTCTGGTGGTCATGCATTTGAATACAATACCCCACCGCTTCTCGGTTCCTCTTCCTTTCTTTATATACAACGGGCCAAAACAGTCCATGCCTGTGGAGTGGAATGGCTTGTCGCCGAGTCGGAGGCGACAGGGAGGTAGGTCAGCCATCCGGGGTATGCTGGGCTGCGCGCGCCACTTTCGGCAGTCTAGACAGGTTCGCTGGAAGCGTCGCACTGCTTCTCTTCCTTGAAGTATCCAATAGCGACGTCTGATCTCCGCGAAGACTCTCTCTGCTCCTGCGTGGTGTACATCCTCGTCGTATTTCTTTATGATCAGCTCTGTGACCTTGTGTCGGCTGTTCAAGACTATCGGGTACTTAACGTCATCCGGTAGATTGGGGGCCCTCCGCAGACGACCACCCACTCTGATGAGATTATGGGCGTCGCTCTCGGGTGCCAGGTGGAGCAATCTGCTGTCTGATGGGACGGGCTTTCCTCCCTGTAGACAGTCTAGCTCGTCGGGGAACGAGTCTCTCTGGGCTCGTTGTAGTAGAAGAAGTTCTGCTTCTTCGTAGTCAGCTGCTGAAATGTCGGCAGTGGGCTGAATCTCTGGGTGGTGCCACAGAAATGTCTTTAGTTGCGCACTCTGTAGGGTGAGGCAATCATCTATGTTGGGGTCTGTGGAGGCGACTGTGCTCAGTCCACAGAACATAGGTTTCTTGTTCTCAGCCTCCTCTTTACTCGCCTCCCGTGGGGTGGGCGTAGGCCACTCTCCTTCCGGGAGCTTGAGGAACTCTGGTCCGTCACTGTAGATGTTGTGACGGGTGAGGTCATCTAGGGACATTCCCCGGGTGATGACGTCAGCTGGGTTGTGTTTGGTGTCCACATACCGCCAGCTCGCTGCTTCTGTTAACTCTTGAATCTCTGTGATTCTGACTCCCACGAAGACCTTGTATCTGCATGAATCAGACTTGATCCATGTGAGTACTGTCGTGGAATCTGACCACAAGATTGTTCTGTGCACCGGAATGGTGAGTTCACGTTGGATTAACGTGGCTAGATGCGCTCCTGCTAGGGCTGCGCAGAGCTCTAGACACGGGATAGATTGTTGCTTTCGTGGGGCTATTCTTGAGCGAGCCAGGATGAAGGCGGTGTGTATCTCTCCTCCCTTCTCTTGGGCACGCAAGTAGGCCACTGATCCATAGGCTACTTCGGAGGCGTCGCTGAAGACGTGTAGATCCATCTTGCATGTCTCTGGCCTCACTGTGGGTGGGAAGTAGCTGCGGCGTATATTGACGCCTGGGAGTGAGCGGAGTTCCGTCTCCCACTCTCTCCATGTGGAGGCAAGGGGTGCGGGTATTGGGTCGTCCCAGCCCTGGTCCTTGTCCCATAGTGCTCGTACAATCATCTTTGCCCTGGTGGTGTAAGGTAGAATACATCCCAACGGGTCATATTGTCTGGCGAGTGTTCTGTACACACTCCGTCTGGTGGTCGGTATCGCCGTCGACCTTCCCTGCTCCGTGGTCAGGGGTTTGTGTCTATAGTGGAGCGAGTCTGTTTTGAAGCGCCAGACTAGTCCTAGTGTCATTTCTTGGGCTTCTCCTGGGATTGTCGCCATCCAGGTCTCGCTGCTGGCAGCCTTGTCCGCGGGGGAGAGGCTGCGCAATACGTGCGGGTCGCTACTGGCCCACTGCCTGAGATCAAAGCCGCCTTTGATCAGAGAGGCGCGTAGCTTGAGTAGGAGAGCCTCGGCTTCTTCTTGAGTCGAAACGCTTTGTAAACAGTTGTCCACGTAGAAACTGTTCTTCACACTGTGTCGGACCTCTTCATCTGCTGCTGGGTCCTCTGCGACGTGTTTCTGTAGTGCAAATGTAGCACAGCACGGGCTGCATGTAGTTCCGAAAGGGAGGACTTCCCATTGATAGATGGCGGGGTGCTCATCTCCGATCCTCTCTCTCCATAGGAACCGCAGTAGGGGCTTATCCTCCTCCACTAGTCTCACCTGCAGGAACATCCCTTTGATATCCCCGCTGATAGCCACCTTGTCCTGGCGGAAGCGTAGTAGCACGCCTAGTAGAGAGGGGCCGAGTGTGGGGCCGGGCAAGAGCTCTTTATTCAGATTCTGGGATCCGATCTGGTAGCTGCAGTTAAACACAATGCGATCCTTGCCGTTGTGGTGGACCTTGTGGTGCGGCACGTACCATGATTCGGTCGTCTGATCGGCCTCTTTAATGTCAATCTTCATTACGTGTCTCGCTGTGATTAGCTTCTCAATCTCAGCGCGGTACACACTCTCTTGAGCGGGGTCTTTGGCTAGGCGCCGCTCTGTGTTCAATAGATACCGCTCCGTAGCTTCTTTCGTGGCGTGATAGGTGGGCATTCCCTCTCGCCTCAGGAGTGGAGTTGCGTATCTCATCACTCCGCCGACTGTGACTCTCTTTTTCCCTTGCTCGAGGAGGTTTATGGCGTAAATGTCTTCTTTAGAACGAATGTCTTTCTTTTCGTTCTTAAAGGGCATTGTCTCTAGTGTCCATAGCCTCTCGACATGCTGCAGGAGAGTGGTGTCTTCTTCTGTCACTCTGGAGTGGAGGCAGCTAGTGGCTGCTGTTCGGTTGAGAGATTTAGCGAGGGGGCCTTGTAGTGTCCATCCTAGGCGGGTCTCGACTGCTGCAGGACAGCCTCTGGGTCCTGTATGGACCCGCTCTATCGGGACTATGAGGTCTGCATGGTCGGAGCCTATCAGCAGGGTCGGGGTGGCGCCGTCTATGAGCGGGATAGGTAGTTGACGCAGGTGCACATATTTATCCATCAGTTTGGCGATGGGGTAGGTGTACTGTGATAGTCCTATTTCTTGGCTGGTGAAAGCATTTGTAATCCTATACCGTCGCTCTGGCTGCCCGCTTGCTGCGATAGTGAAGGAGACATTCTCGCCTTTTATCGTCTTTAAATCTCTTCTTATTGTCCGAATCGTCATTTGGTTCTCGCTCCCCCGCAGTCCCAGCTGGGCCGCAGCGGACACGAGCAGAAGGGTCTTCTCTGACCCGTCATCAAGGAGGGCGTAAGTGTCCATGACTTTATCTTGGTAGCTCAATGTTACACGGACTACCTTTAAGAGCACTTGGGCGCCGCTGCTGCTGGCGGGGTCAATGTACATGACACTTGCCTTTGTGCTGCTCGATGGTGCAGGTGCAGGCTTTCTTCTGTTACTGTCGTGTAGGACATCTAGGTGGGCTCCGTCACACCGACTGCACCTCTTCTTTAGGCGGCACTCGGCTGCCATGTGACTGCGCGCACATCGGTAACAGCGCCTGTTGGACTTTATCCATTGACTCACTTCTTCTGCATTCATCTTTGTGAACAGGTCACATTGTGACAGCCAGTGTTCCTTCTCGCAGTACGGGCACACCATCTTCCACTTCTCTTTTCTCGAGGGGGTACTGTGGTTCTTACTGCTCGGTACTGATTCTGATTGGTGCATGACAGTCACCGATCTTCTTCCATCGTTTATTCTCCTGGGTCCCTCTCTGGAGCTTGGTGTGCTCCGCACGAACGTATCCAGTCGTAGGCTGCTGACTTCTCTCGCCAGGAAGTCGGCTAGATCGAGGAGGGATGGTTCGGGACCGTTAGGATCACGGTGGTCTCTCTGCCGCCTGAAGCGCTCTTGTCTGGCGGGTGGCAGCTTCTCTAAAATCCTCTCGACGTTAGAGTTGGCGTATAGCTCGTGCATACCCTTTTCTCGTTGCGCTCCCAGCATCCCTACCAGGGACTGCACTTTTATAGACAGGTCGTCTAATGAGCGATTGTCTGTTGCTGGGGGTAGGCGGTCAATATGCCTTATCTCTTGGATTACGTAATCCCATATACGTCCATATCTCTGGTCCAGCGCTGCTAGAGCCGCGGTGTATGGGGTCGTAGAGGTGGCATAGGCTAGCGCTATATTGTGCGCTCGGGGTACTTTCAGGTGCTTCAGTAATATTGCATACTTGTGGCGTTCATCAGCGACATCCACCATCATTGTCTCTAAGCACATCCGGAGCTCCGTGTACTGTGCTCGATTCTCATAGGTGAAGTCTGGAAACGTCGGTGTGCCAATGTATGATGCCGTGGATGGCTGATACATCGGCGAGCGTTGGGGGAGAGGCCTCCTAGGCGAGTCTCCTCTTGCGCCTCTCTGTGGGCTGGTACCGGCAGGGTACCATGGCCCGCTGGTCCAGGTGCTATTCCTCGGGGCTGGTCGTGCGTCATGCTCACCCGTGAATAGAGTCGGGGGTCTGTAGCGCAGCGCCGCGGGGGTATAGCCTGGGCTGTACTGGACCTCCTGGTCCGGTGGAGTACTGTGCTGTCGTCGGGCTTGGTTCTCCTCCTCTCCCTCTTCTTCTTCTATCAGGTCCTCTAGATCCTGTAGTCGTTTATTTAGCTTCTCCGCAGTGTATGCCGCTCCTTCCTTGTAGCTGGGTCTCGCTTGGACCGGTCGGGGAAGGGGGTCTGCGGGGGGTATAGGCTTGGTCTGTTGGTCAAGTTCAGGGTCGCTTGCTTGGTTAGGGGATGCTGCCCTTGACTGTTGTCTCGACGAGTTCCTTGAACCCCTGGCGGAGGGAGAGGGTGTTGCCTTGGTGATCAGCTGCTCCATTAGCTGCGCTTGTAACTTGTCGCGCTCGGCTTGTAGTCTGTCGCGCTCGCCCTGTAGTCTGTCGCGCTCGGTTTCGCGCTGGATGAGAGCGAGGTCGCGCTCTGTTTCTCTTTGGGCACCGGCAGCGGCACGCTGGGTGTCTGCTCGGTCTCTTGCCATATTCTCTTCCGTCTGAAGGCGTCTCATCTCCAGGCGTATGCGCTCTTCTTCGCTCCGTTGCTGTGTCTTGAGTCGATCGCGTTCACCCTGAAGTCGATCGCGTTCACCCTGGAGTCGATCGCGTTCGGTAGAGGCTGTCAGGCTGACGAGGAACGCCTGTGATAGCATCCTCTCCGCTTCGCTGGGGGAAGACGGTTGTAGAGGTGAGCCGCTCCTGGCTGTACTCGTTGGGGAGTCCTGGAGCTCTATCTCCTCGGCGCTCTCCTCATCTTGTTCCGTGCAGAGTTCTCTCTCTGTAGGGTTGTCTTCCTCCCGGGGCTGGTCGGGGACTACTTCTTCGGTATTGGCGGGGGGTAAAGGCATGTCAGCTCCCTCCTGGTCCCCACCGTGAGCTTGGTCAGTTACATTAGAACCCACTAGGGCCTCTGTGGTCGGGGTAACCTGGTCGTTAAGGTCAGACATAATTTTACTTTCTACTTTTACCGCGTTTACCGTTTGTCGAAGGCTAGGTAGTTGACTGACAGCGTAATCCTCTAAGTACTGAGGTGTCTGTCGTCTGCGCCGCGGGCGTTCTACGTTAGGAGGACCGTTTCGTGGAGTGTTCATCATAGGCCATTTCAATATTAATAACACTATATTAATATTACACTAGTTACCCTCCGGCTCGAAGGACCAATTGTAACTGAGGGGTACAATTCCCTGACTGTATTGATAAGTATGGTATCATTAAACCACTACCGCTTTATGTACTTTAACTACTGGCCACACAGTACATGATATAGATATGATGAACACTTTCCCACCATGAAACCAAGTCCACACAAATGTATAAGTCGAATATTTAATATATAGCAAAGGGTATATACAACGTTCACTTAATGACATTTATGATTTGAATGCACTTGTAAGGCAAATGAGTATTCGTAGGCAAATCAACATTGAATGTCCAATCTCTGGTTACACAGGAAGCAAGTATACAACCTGGTTCTTTAGGGAACTATAGCGATGGTACTTAATGATTATAGCTGGATATACTAAAGGGGGGTCCTGCTGGTTGTAAGTCAGTAGGGGGGGGGGTTTAGGAGAGCCGCCGGCGATATCCCATCTGGCCAACGATTTCTTGTTCGTCGGCACGATTGAACTTGAACCAAGGGGCTTGGCTGCTGGCGCCAAGTTCTTGTCCAATGAGAGAATGAAACTATTATGGGCTGTTAGTAGACTAAAGGGATATTCAGTGTATATGTACAAGGAATATACAAGGGATATCAAACAATATACAAATACTATTAAATATATATCCATAAATAAATATATATATTCGGTTTAATCTGATCCTTCACAACATAAGGTATACGTCCCCCAACTTGCTAAACCTAATACGACTTGTAAATACGTTTAATTCTTGCTAGATGGTATGCTTGTAATAATCTCCATTTGCGATAAGAACTACATCGCGTCACGAAACGCACATACATGGACGCGCGCACACACACAATAGCGGCGTGTGCGCTGTGAATAGGTGTTACACCCCCGCAGAGGCGTGAGACTGGTATCAGAGCCTACCCCCCCCATCCAAATTCTAAACATAATATGTATGAATTATCTGTTGCAATAATATCCACGGGACTCGACTTTTTGCAGTCGTTTCTCCTGCGTGAGGAGTCTGAGGACATTCGCGGACATTCTCTCAGATAAAGAACTCAGAGACTCGCTACCCCCCATCCAAATTCTAAACAACAGATCGGCATCGGCTTTTCATAATATGTATGAATTATCTCTTGCAATAATATCCACGGGACACTGAGCTGCTTCGCAGAATAATGTGGTGTGTGTGTATGTGTGTGTGTGCGCTGAGACGCAGCGTCGAGACGAAACTTCTGTCGAGTCTGCTTCTATGTGCAACAGAAACTCTGCAGCATCCTCGACAGTCCTGTATACCCACGTCGCGCTAAAACATTAACTACTGTATGGCAGAGTGCGTGTGTGTATATGAGTTATGAATTATCTCTCGCAGTTCATTCAAGCGGACAGTGGAGTGGACTACATGAACTACAGTATCAGCCACTGGCTGCTGTGTGACGAGTTTGGTGTTTTGGTCACCCGCGCACACGGTGCTTTAGTTGACAGCGCATCGATGCGCTTTGTGAAGGAAAGATGACGTCGCCTCTCTCTCTCTCTCTCTCTCTCTCTCTCTCTCTCTCTCTCTCTCTCTCTCTCTCTCTCACGTTTACATTGTCAAAGCCAAACAAAACAATTTGATCTTGGTGACACTTTCTGGAAATGCGCAAGACAGCACTATACACTATTTGCACAGCCATTTGAAATCTACAGTTACACATTGCTGTATTTAGTGAGGTAAATGAGTACAAGACATGTTTCACAGACACACACACACACACATACACAGACAGACAGACACAGACACACACACACACACAGAAACACACAAACAAACGATCAAATTAAAAGCTGGATATAAATCTGCCACACGTGCATGCTGTCAGTGAGTTTACTAAGTCAAGGATGTCTTACTTTCACACACGCGCGCACACACACACACACACACACACACACACACACACACACACACACACACACACACACACACACACACACACACACACACACACACACATTTACACATTTACATTTACATCTAGTCATTTAGCTGACGCTTTTATCCAAAGCCACTTACAAGTTCTGTACGACAAGTCATCAGGAAGGGCACAACTCTATCAGCTGAGTAATTAACAATGTTCATCAAAGTGTTGAGTGCTACAGTGTAGGTTAGTATATTAGGACAAGTGCATGACAGTAAGGTTAGTTAGGGTTGGATTTGAATGTGTGTTGTTTGGCTTAGGTTGAATCCAGCCTCACCAATGAAAATAAATTCATGCGGCTGTGCAGCAAGTTCCTGCTGTTGTGTGAACAGGCTTGGCATCCACCCCAGAAGGTCTTCTAGTCATTCTAGAGAAATACAACCACAAATTGTTATTGGTTTGCTTCTTTTTTTTTATATGGTACAGTACTGTAAATACCATCTCTCTCTCTCTCTCTCTCTCTCTCTCTCTCTCTCTCTCTCTCTCTCTCTCTCTCTCTCTCTCTCTCTCTCTCTCTCTCTCTCTCTCTCTCTCTCTCTCTCTCTCTCTCTCTCTCTCTCTCTCTCTCTCTCTCTGGCTTTATTGAGGAAGGGCACACCTCTATCAGCTGAGTAACAATGTTCATCAAAGTGTTGAGTGCTACAGTGTAGGTTAGTATATTAGGACAAGTGCATACCTACATGTATGACCTATATCTATCTACTACTTTTGGATATGAGCATTTTTTCAATACCCAACTATGTAGTGGCCGCTTGTCGCTAGGCTATAGGCCTCCTGCTGGGTCCATTCACTGGAATAACAAAGGAATGACTGGGCCTTTGCTCCAGGTGTGAAATGGTTCTAGTGACAATGATCACATTGAATTCTGGGAGTGTAGTTCTCTCATCAGATAGCTGAATGAACTTGGATCAAGTTCAAGTCCTATCCTGAAAAGTAGTTAGGATTTTACCAGAATGTTTGATAGGACATTGATTGAAAACTATCGTCTCAAATTTGACAATTGATGGCTTATTTTGAAGGTATGAATCTGTAATTTTACATTATGTAACAAAAAAAAAGAGAATATTCTGAGAAGGTGGAGCTAGAAACTTTAGACCTCAGGGGGGTGTTATTCACTGTCAAAGATGCAAAGAAAAATCATAATTCATATTCTCCTTTGTTTCATCACAATTTAAGCAAACCTATAATAGAGACACTATTTCTGACACTAGGAATACATTCCATGAGATCCATAGATGTTCCTAGATACCAAGAACATGCAAATGGACCTTGTAGAAGTGGAGCAATCTTCCATTTACTTAGGTATGTATTTTAGGCAGATTTTCAGAAAATAGGGCTCGGGCCTAAGAGGTTAGGTAAAAAAGATAAGAGGCATTCCATGTAGCCAATCACATCCTGATCCCACTGCAATTTTATTTTTTCGAATTAATTCTAGACTTTATAGTTAATTAATCAAAATTAATCACATTTTAATCGCATAGCAAAAAGCTAAATGTTTCAATTCAAATGGATTTTGGTATACAAGTGAATCAATCAATGAATATACATTATACATACGTTTAAGCAGCAAAATCCTGTTTATTAGCTACTACACAGACCAACTGATGAATGCAATTTTTAACAAAGTGCATCACTTTTAGGAATAATATATATATAGCGCAAAGGACCTTTTGTGAGGTTTGGTCCGCTCCCCACCCACACGCTCCGTTCCTTTAAGGTATTTTGTTGATTAATTGCATTCCCCGCCACACGCTTCTTTCCCGTAAGGTGCCGTGTTGATTGGTACTCTCCCCACCGCACGCTTCTGGAGCAATGATCAATTTCATCCCGCAGCTGTCACAGCTTGTCATCAGCGCCCTGTGGCTTTATATACCCTGTTCCCCCTAATATCGATGTTGGATCGTTTTGAATATTCTCCTGCATTTGCCTGTCTTCCCGTCGCTGTTCCCTGTCTGTTGCTCCCCAGGACTTTCGTGAAGTTATCCCTGTGGAGAACCTGATTCCCCGTACGAAGCTGCGCCTTCACCAGTTTTTTGTGTGTTTGTGAAACACCGAAGAGATCCCGTTTTTGTTATACTGTTCTCACCTATTTTTTGTTGTTGGATTTACACTTTGGATTACCGTATTGTTTTTCTCTGGATTCTGCTAACTGTGTGTATCACACCGAAGATCAAGTCACTTGGATATTTATTTGGATCAGTCACCTCTCTGTTTCTGTTGTGCGCTGGGCTAACTGGGATTTCTCTCTCTCTCTCCGTTTCCACCTGGAGTGAATACTGGGAGGATCTGCAGAGCGGCTTCAGACGTCACAAGCTAATTCCTCACCACCACCTACTGGGAGAATCTGCAGAGCCGTAACAATCTTCACATGCCAGATTCCCCGTTTGTTCTGTTGCTCAACCTAATTCATTCTTGTGACTCTGAGAATAAATACGCCATTGCTTTGGCTAACTCTGAAACAACTCTCTCTGTGCCGTTGCGCTTGAGGTCGGTTACAAACCCTAACACCTTTTAGTAAACTCAAGCACTTTCGAGGTAAAAGTTAAACGCAGTACTTTCAAGTACATTCCAGAACAGTTGACTATTGGGAAAAACGTCTTGATTGATCTCAATTTCTCTTTGGTTTGTTCATACAGAATATTGAAAAAATAGACTAAGAAATGGTTGGCTCTGCTCTGTAGAGCTCCCTATTCATCCTCCCTATTCATCCTCTGAAGCAAACAGCAGGAGGCTCTTCTTCTTTGCTGACTCCTCTGTGTTCTTCCAACAACAGTGCCTCACATATCTGCAGTAGTTTAGGACAGTGATTCATTATTGTACCAATTAACAGTCTATTAACTAAATTGCTAATAAAAACAGCAGCAACATTTTACTATCTGGATCAATATTCAGTACATTTCATTTTGAAAAAGCTATTTAATTTATATTTCACTAATTCACTGTCAATTCACAAAGCTTGGACAGTAACTTAATAAATCCCATTAATAAAATGGTTATTGTTGGTGGGTTTTTGTTTACCTGCATGGTTCAAGAAGGGTCTACAGCTTCTGTATTTTGGTGGTCTACAGTCCACGGCAGTCCAGTGACCCAGCCAATGTGTTTGTTACTTCTTAGATGTGGTCTGACTCATCTTGGCTCTGAACCCTGCTTCAGCATTTGCCAGCATTAGCTCTTAGCTCCACGTTAGCTGCAACATGCGTAGCATTCAGGTTATAACGTAGGCTTGAAATGCTCCAGTGATATGCAAAGTCTTTGCAAACACAACCGTTCTCGTATCAAAACTTCCATCTGTTTTTTTTTATATCTAAATGTCCCATTCAACGGGCCAAGCAACACAGTCTCAACTTTTCCCATGTTGTAGCCTACAACTGTTTGACATCACCTAATGCACGCTGTGCAACGGTATAAATGGTATGCCTGGAACTTGTCCAACCAACAATAAATTATATCAGAGAAGAAGACACATGGCATATTAATACAGTATAAACTTGTCCAACCAACAATAAATTATATCAGAGAAGAAGACATATGGCATATTAATACAGTATATTCCACTATACAGTAGCTATATCCGCGGCGATCGGTGTACTTCTTATTTATTTAGTTTGCAGTGTGTGTAATGCTCACAATGCCTCATTGAGTCAGGACTATGAATGCAAAACGTAATTATTAATTATACAAATATTGTCGTATTAATTATCATTATAATTATTTACTTTCACGGATGTCTGTAGTATCGGCAATCCCCAATGACTTGTCCTGTCCCAGAGAAAGCTATTGAAACCACGGGCACACACTGGTCTGTCCGACTTACTCATGCCTTTCCTACAAAGCATTTACAATACATAGCCGTTCGAGAATGCCGAATAAGTACGTAAATCGAGTTACGAAGGAATTCCTTTGTAAATTGTACGTATGTCCGTTCGATAATGAGGACCATTGTTTTCAAAACATGATGAGATCCAAATGACCACATTGAAAGTGATCTCACAGACAAACTTAAAGCAGAAGAGATCATTGATGCCTACAATGCCAAGACGAAACATTGCATATAGCTGCATTAAGGTAAGACAGTGGTTAATCATATTGGATGCCTTCATTTGAACACTTATTTTCCACTATATATTAAATGAGTGGGGCTCGCTGTAGTAGCTTAGTGGGTGTGTATTGTATGAATTCAGAACCATGGACAGAACGGTCTGCAGGTGCAGCACACGCAACCAAAAAGGAAAAAAAGCTAGGGAGATCGACAGACAGACGGACAGAACACTTGTTAGTCTTGGAAATTAATTTATGTGTGTAGGAGCCAGTGGCGGCTGGTGATCTCTATAGTAGGAGGGGCAGAGGGGTTGAAGGGGGGGGTCCTCCCCCTTTTGTAGATTATTTTTTGTCAAATCAGTTGTGCAATAGTACATTTTGGTGAGTTGTTTCTCTACAACTTTTCTGTCGCAGCCCCTGAATTGTGGAACAGCATCCCCACCTCCATTAGGATTGCCCCCTCGATAGATGCCTTCAAATCTAGGCTCAAAACCCACTTCTACCTACTAGCCTTTCCCGTTCACTGACTCAAGCCCTGTTTTCCTATGTGTTTGCCTGTGTGCCCTCCCATAAAACGGAGTGTGATTGTTGTCAATATGTATCTATGTGTAATGTATGTACCCTCGGTACAGCACTTTGGTTGACATGTGTCATGTTAAATGTGCTATATAAATAAATCTGATTGATTGATTGATTGATTGATTGATACAATTCACTTATGACATTTAGGTAACATTGATGAACAAAGGGACAACTAGTATGTAAGTAGTAAACCTATTTTTATTTTTATTTCAGTCGATCATAATGATCATGATCATACTACGGAGAGAGAGAGGTAGAGAGAGGAGACTCGGCGCGAGTCTCGGATAGTAGAGCATCGGCGAAATCACAAGCGTACGAATATTTAAGTAGGTACAGTACAATTATCACCATCAATCAATATATGATCACAGTCAATGCAGCCAGGTTTCCAATAGCACCTATACACAAACACACATATCTCTCTCTCTCTCTCTCTCTCTCTCTCTCTCTCTCTCTCTCTCTCTCTCTCTCTCTCTCTCTCTCTCTCTCTCTCTCTCTCTCTCTCTCTCTCTCTCTCTCTCTCTCTCTCTCTCTCTCTCTCTCTCTCACACACACAGCATTAAGTATGTGACGTGGAATCCCAAGCAGATACAGTAGTATCTAGATACCTAGTATACAGTATATGAATAACTTCAGTATGAGTACAGCATATTTTGCATATTGTTAAAATAGCCATGGCTGGCTTGCGTAAATTAAACATATGACTTACCATCAGAAGAGTTGAAGGAGAAGGGGGCGAGACATTCAGCTGTCCACAAGCCTTAATCCACTTAAAAAATATATATATATAAGTGTTTCATATCCTTTACTCCAGTAACAGTCCATGAGCATGTTGTATCTGTCCCGGTCGTTTTAAAAAGCAGGCATGGAAAGCAAAATACGGCATTTACATGACTGCATCCAGCTAGCCATATAGCTTCTTGTTGTAGCCAAGTCAACACTTCTTACCGAACCAGCTAAACGACGAATATAGCCTTAACCCTTCGAGAAGCTTTGTGGTCCGGGCTTGAACTTTCCATAAAAGTGTCCATATAAATCCATTTAGTTAGATCCAACACTGTCCGAATGTACAGTATCTAGTGATTATTATCAATTTATGAATTATCAAACTACTAGCCGAGCGTATTTTCCTGGTAGACCCTCGAGGTGATTTGGGACGTGATGTCACGTGCCACTCTCAGCCAATAGAGTGACTACTTCGAGCGCTAGAGAAAAGCGCCCTCGGATATCGTATTTGAAGATGCTGATTGGATTAAATTTAGTTGCATTTTGCCCTGTGAGTTGCGCACTGACACTGGCGCTGATGTCTAGCGCCCAAGAAAAGAGAGGGGAGGGGGCCAGGGGCCGGGGGATGAATAGGAAGCACATATTTCTTCTTCTTCTTTCCACCAGGGGGGGCGGCGCCATAGCGCCCTCTATGGACCAGCCGCCATTGAGGTTGTTGGTTCAACTCCCGGTTGCTGCATTTGTTTTGGACTTTTGCCAATACAATAAGTAAACATATTACTTATGGCTATAACATAACATACATTTTTTTCCTGCGGTTGATCAGTGCTTTATTTACATTTTCTGATGAGACCGTGTTGAATTAGTCTCACATGCTTTGGTAAATCTCTGCCTCTTTCTCTCCATCAGTTACCCAGACTTCCACTTCTCTCCTCCACTCCAGCGTCAGGGAACACGGGGGGATTATGTTTATACATTCATTCATTCCTGGCTTGCATTATTCATCGGTGTATAAGAGATGATTATAACCACCAGTGGACTTTCACAGAAAGGAATGTTCTCTCTCTCTCTCTCAACACCTGTCCCCCGACGCCTGGCGCGCTCCAGAGAATGTAAATCTCACCCGTAAATATTTCATTGTGTGTCGAGCAGGGGTTTCCCTTCTCCAGCTAAGGTTAATGGAATTCCACACATCGTTGCCGTCAGGATCTCTCTAATTAAATCAGAAAGGGGATGCTTCCTTTACCCGACACCGGTCCTCGAGGCTATGCTGGAGGCCAGGTAAAGGGGGCTGCAGAGATACTAGATGGGAGAGAGGATATTTCGCCCCGCACTCTCCCTCACGCCGAGTTTGTTTGGCGAAACAGCAGAGGGGAGGAGGTTTTGATAAATAGGCTATTCTCCACTTGCACAACGTGAAGTAGGCACTTCCGGTAGGACTTCCGGGTTGCGAATGGTTCTTCCTGTCCCATCCCATGGGCCGCTGTTAGTACTGTTAGTTTACTTGCTCAGCTAATGAAGGCTAATGCTGGCTAACAGAAGCTAGTTGATAAAAACGGGCCGGATTAGCTTTGAGCTAACTATCTTTGCCTTGATGTATTCATTCCATTCTAAACATAACGTTAGTTTACAAAACATTACCTGTCTATATAACGTTGAGGAACAAATTATAAAGTGTGTGGGTGTGTGTATTGGTGAACATTGGACCGCTGTTAGTACTGTTAGTTTACTTGCTCAGCTAATGAAGGCTAATGCTGGCTAACAGAAGCTAGTTGATAAAAACGGGCCGGATTAGCTTTGAGCTAACAATCTTTGCCTTGATGTATTCATTCCATTCTAAACATAACGATAGGTTATTTATATAACCTAGTTATATGAGTACTGGCTGAGCGTCTCGCTCTTCGCCATTGAGATATACCTCATCTCCAGTACCTACTGTACTTCATTAACGAAATAAAGCACCCATGCATTCGACCAGGCCCCGCCCCGGCGTACCCCTATAAGGCACCAGGCATGGTCACACTCGCCCTTCCTCGGGAAAAGTTTTCCATCAAGAAAAAAAAAACCAAGGGACCTCAGGGCACGCTAAGAGCGAGACGCTCAGCCAGTACTCATATATATATATCGTTATATACTCGTACTGGCCAATCGCGTCTCGCTCTTCGCCATTGAGATATGGCGCGGCAGTGCGAAAAAGAGGGAACTAGAGACCCCAAAAACGCACAGCACAGGCGGGACCACATGTGACATAGCACCTTGTGGCACACACCCACACATCCCTGCTAACCCACGAAGGGCGGGACGCAGGGGAGGTCCCGGACCTCAGAACCGCCTGGGAAACAGAACCCCCAGTCATGTCCATGAGATAAAACCTAACGAAGGGACCCGGGGAGGACCAGGAGGCCGCAGCACAGATGTCCTCCACCGAGGCCCTCCCTAACAAGGCGGCAGAGGCCGCCACCCCACGAGTGGAGTGCGCCCTGACACCCCCAGGGGGGGCCAGCCCAGCCAATGTGTAGCAAAGGGCAATGCCCTCGCACAACCAATGTGACAGGCGCTGTTTCGACAGTGCCTTACCAGCGCGAGAACCACCGTAGCAAACAAAGAGCTGATCGGTAGCCCTGAGGTCCTGAGTCCGGCTGAGGTAAAACCCCAAAGCCTGGACCGGACACGACAGGTGAAGGCGTCCCTCTAACTCACCAGCGTGAGGAGGCGGATGAAACGCCTGAACCACAATATCCCTGGAGCGAAAAGAATTTTTTTGGCACGAAGACTGGATTAAGCCTCAGAGTCACACCGCTATTGACACGAATAGACAAGCACTCCGGCCGCACCGAGAGAGCACAAAGCTCACCCACGCGCTTAGCGTAGGTGATGGCCAGCAGGAACGCAGTCTTGAAAGACAGCTGTTCCAAAGACGCCTGCTCAAGAGGCTCAAACGGGGCCTCGGACAACTGGCCGAGGACCAATTGGAGGTTCCAACTCGGAGATAGAGAACGTTCCACCGGCTTAAGGCGCCGAGCGCCAAGCAGGAAACGTTTCACAAGAGGGTGGCTGAACAACGTAATGCCCTCAAACCCCACATGACAAGAGGATATAGCCACGGCATATACCCTCACCGTCGAGGCCGACAGTCTATCCAAAATAGACTGAAGGAAGGAAAGGACAGCGTCCAGGGGGCAGGACACCGGATCCCGGCCCCCCTCCTTACACCACTCTTGGAAAATACGCCACCTACCCACGTAAACCGCGATAGTGGAGGGAGCATGCGCGTTCCGGATGGTGTCGACCACAGAAGGGTACATCCTCCCCAGACTCACCCCTTCACCAGCCAAACCATCAGAGGCTGGCCCAGCACAGGGAACTGCCACAGAGCCCCGTGCGCCTGAAAGAGGGCCCGCGATGACCAAGGAACAGGCCATGGCGGGGCTACCAAGACCAGGATCAAGGTCCTGCGCTCCCGACGTACCCGCTCCAACAACTGACTTATCAGATGTATGGGGGGAAAAGCGTACAGAATCCCGGGCGGCCATGGATACATTGAGAAGGCATCCACCCCCAAGGGAGGATTGTCCTCCCGTCTGATCGAGAACCACAAGGGGCACAGGTGAGACTGTCTGCTCGCAAACAGATCCACTGAAGCTTTCCCGAAGCGGACCCAGACCAGTCCAACTATGCCTGGATGTAGACCCCACTCGTCGCAATGAGGACCGCCCCGCGACATCTCATCTGCGCCCACATTCTCCCTGCCAGGGATGTGGAGTGCCGCCAGGCTGCGCAGATTGCGAGACGCCCATATCCAAAGCTTGAATGCCGCCCGGTGCAGATGAATGGAGCATACTCCACCCTGTCTGTTTATATATGCCGCCGTCGTCGTGCTGTCCGTCCTGACCACCACATGCTCGCCCCTCAACAAGGGGCTGAGCCGTTCGAGAACCAGGAGGACCGCCTTCAATTCCAACACATTGATGTGCATAGCAGACCGGGCAGCCTGAGCCGTCCAGCTGCCCCCCACTGCTTCGTTCCGACACGTCCCCCCCATCCCATGAGGGAGGCATCGGTGAAGACCGTGACGTGTGACCGCCTGCCGCCCAAGGGGATCCCGCTGGTGAGGGCACCAGGCCTCCTCCAGTAGGCGAGATCCCCCCATATCAACAAGGGAACCTTCAACCGTTTACACTTGTCTCTCACCAGGTCTATTTTCATACTGGAAAACCACCTCTGTATCCTCCTCATGAAGAGGAGGCCAAGAGGGACCACAGAGTGAGCAGATGCCATCATACCGAGCAGGCGCATCACATGCAGCGCCGTAACCGTCCCGCCAGGACGGAGACCCCTGAGCGCACCGAGGATAGACACTCGCCGCTGCTCCGAAAGGGTTGCCCTCATGGACCTTGAGCTTAGAACCAAGCCGAAGTACTCCACCTGTTGACTGGGAAGAGGCGTACTCTTCTTACAGCTCACAGCAAAACCCAGCTTGGTGAGGAATTCGTATCCCGTGATGACGTAAAGGCTCCAGCGCGGTCTCTACGCACTTGGTGAATGTGCGGGGGGCCAGAGAGTAGCCGAACGGCAACCTCTGGTATTCGTATCCCACGCCCTGAAACAGGAACCGCAGGAACTTCCTGTGAGGAGGGTAAATCGGGATGTGAAAATACGCATCCTTCAGGTCTATGGAGGTGAACCAGTCTCCCACCCTGACAGCGTTTAACAGGTGTTTGACGGTCAACATTCTGAACCGTCTCGCCACGATCAGACGATTGAACGCGGACAGATCCAGAATAGGTCTGACACCTCCCGTCTTTTTGGGCACCAGAAAATACCGGGAGTCGACGCCCGACATCGCGTCATCCCGTGGGACCACGACTACTGCTTGCTTCGCCAACAGAGATTGGATCTCGTCGGCCAGAGCTGTCACTGCTGCCGACCCTGACAACAGGGTCTGCACCAAACCTGAAAACGGAGGGTGGGGTTGTGCGAATTGCAAGACAAGCCCCCGCCTCAACGTTCTCTCCATCCACTTCGACATATGGCACTGCTGTAGCCATATGTGATGATAATCCCAAAGCGCACCCGCCGCCATTTGGCGCTGGCCCGCAAGGAACTGTAGATAGGCGGCCTGGTCCCACCCGCTGTGCGTAGCCAACTCTGGACCCGCTAACCGTGCGGGCAGGGCGTTTTGTGGAGTCGGGACATCGGTCCCTGATACAATCCACGACGCAATCGCACCCAAGGGGGGAGAAGCTGACATCATACCAGGTGACAAGAGCTCCCCCACTGAACACCCCTCCAGCATGGACCGCTGAGGGGTTGTTCTGCAGCTGGCCATGCAAGAGTCGCAAGAGCGGGCCCTGTCCGCCCAATAGCACACCGCCTGGCACACTGACCCTGCAGCACAGGTAGTCAGCATGGCCGTAAGCACCAAAAAAGGCTTACCACGGAAGCAGGCAGCGCACTGGGAAAACCAGGCAACAGGCTGTAACCCGAGCCTGGAGCACTGCGGACGAGACAGGCACCAGAGGGTCAGCTGAAAACAGCCGCCCCGGTGGAAGGGGCGTATGCTGGCGTTGTTGATCACCATGACAAAGCCTCCCTTAATGAGGCAGCGAAGGTTGACACGATTGGCAGACGTCATGAACGTGCAGGGGCACACTCAACCGGGCAACCCGGGAGTTGACTCTGCTCCAACACACCAGAGAACCAACCACCCAGTCGTTACCCTATGCGGTGGTTGGTCCCATAACCACTCAAGAAAAAACTCCAAAAGTACCTGCGGGCACTACCGCAGTACAGTTTCCAACAGGGTTATCCCAGGCCTACGGGTCGACGAAACATTACTTCGGACCGGGCCCGGCGATACAGGGAGCACAGGGTCCCCCGAGGAGGTCAAAGACCACCCCAACAGGCCCCTCTTCGCCATGCGTAAGAGAAGAGCGAAAAGAATGGAGAACCAGCCCCAAGCACCCCTTACTTGGTATTCCCAGGAGGTCTCCCAACCAAGTACTAACCAAGACCAACCTGCATAGCGGCCGATATCTGACGATCGGGCGTGTACAGGTTGGCACGGCCGTAAGCCATTACAACAGTGCAGAGTACAACGTACCCAACAAGGGTCTCCATAGCGCCTAACCCTGTGACACCCGGACCGACCTGGCAATTCTCCCCCTGGAAAAAGCCCAAGTCCCTCAGGGTACCAGAACAGCAGATCTGCATCCCCGGCGGACAACGGGTTTAACTGATCCAGACCAGCGTGACCAGAACCAGTCCCGTGCCCTAACCACGCCGACATGCCTACTCCAAGAGAAGGGGCAGATATGCGTGTTTGACCTTAAAACATGAGAAGAAGGTGCGAACCGCGCCCGGTGGCCCACCCCAAGGGCGTGAGACCCCTCTACATATGTTCAGATCCATTCCGTCATCATCCCCCAGATATGAACGAGAATCCGTCGACAACCAATATAGGTCGTCGGAAGAGGAAAAAAACCCCATCCCAGTTGCTTTATAAAAACGCTGTTTTAACCCCAAGCAACCAAGGCGCGCCAGTCAGTCGCCTGATGTTCAACAGAACACCCCGAGCTAGCACTATGTGTGCATCGGGCATATCCACATCAATAAACAGGCTATTTAGACCTTTCATTGAATCCCCAAGGCGCCCAGGGGAACGACAAGAGGGGTGTGATGCTCCCTAACCCCAACTCCTTTTAATAAAAAAGAAGGAAGCATCAACAGCATAAAACCCAATCTGCACAGCCGGGAGTAAAAACTGTTTATATTTTTACATCCAGTCACCCCTTATTTAGAGGGTTTAGACCGAAAATCCCCAGAGAGCCTTCCCACATGAGTCGTAGTATGAAAAAGACATGGCAACTGTGAGTCACGTGACCAACTGACTCAAGTTTACACATAGAATCGAGCGTAGCAGACCCGTAAGCCCTACGCTCTAACCCGACACTTTGACACCACAGACCTTACGTAAAGATCTAACTCACGGAAGCCGTCGTCATAGCAACGTATATGCTATGACGGGGGGAAACCCCGCACACAACTCCTGTTTGTAATAGGAGCTGCGTCAGGACAACCCTTCCCCCCCCCCCCCCCCCTCCCCCGCCAAGTCGTTGAACGGCTTGGCCCTGACTGGCTCAACAGGAGATGAGAAAAAATCCCCTCGACCAATCAAGTGGGAAGGAGGGGTTTATTTGGCACCCCCTCACAAAAAACCCTTGACCCCTACACACAATAACAACTGTAGCATTTGAGACCTTTGGTAGAACGCTAATGCATAGCGTAAGCTAATACAATGCACGCTACCCACAGACTGTGAACAGGATTTATAACAAAACCAAGTTGTGTGTGTGTGTGAATCCTACACCCGCATTCTATGTTGTACATAGAAAAAACAATGACAGAGAGTATAACGGCTAGGCCGTGGAACGTGTGTATACGAGTATTACTGCAACTAACACAACAGTGTTGTGGATCAACATTACTTTGTGTAAGCAACAGATCATACAACCAGCTTCTACCTGCATGTGGAGCGTCAGGCTAAGATAGAACCTTTCTATGACTGAGTGTATGCTTGCAGACCTTGCTTAATCTCATAACACGAACGTAACTCATCCCTCAATGTAAACAATGCAGATTCACATTTCGCAGCCTCATCATATGTATTGGTGAAGAAACACACAGTTTGTTTGGCCAAAAAATACAGTCCCCCTTTAAGGGGACTTTTTATTTAGGCACAAAATATGAGAGGGCCGGGGAGGGGTATAGAGGGGACCACAGGTGGAAAAAGTCACTAATTCAGCGGCGTCTGCTGCCTCGAGCCGCTCGGGTTTTGCCACCCCGAGAAGCCCCGGAGGGACGGTAGACAATCGGCTGCTGGTCTCGTCGATCCCTACCGTCTCCTCCGGTCGTAGATGGGCCGGCGGCAGCAGAAGCACCGTCTCTCCTCCTGGCCTTCTTGGATGGGCCAGCAGTGGCGGCGGAGGCAGTGGTAGGCACGGCGGAGGTAGCTCGACGTCGTGGAAGCCTTCTGACTCCACCGGCGAGGACGGGAGGCGGAAAATGGGGTTGGAGAACGGATCTCTCCTCTGCCATCTCTCTGCACGTTGAGGTCATCAGCTGCAGGGCCTTCCCGAATAGTCCAGCATCGGAGAGGTTGGCCGTCAGAAGAGGGGCTCTCTTCTTCTCTGGCACACGGGCCTGCTCCAGCCAAAGGTGGCGCTGGTTCAGGGTAGCCAGGGCGCGCACTTTCCCAGCGGCTATGGCCTGCACCTCGGTAAGATGCAGGACAGCTCCTGCCGCCTGGGTGATCTGATCGTGTTGTACCTCGGTCAGTTCCGTGCCGCCCGTCATTATCCCCGATATAAATCTAGCCAGCTGTGCGATGTTAGAAGCAGCAGCCAGCGACTGTGTACCAGCGACAAATGACTGGTCACCCCAATATGCCAATCGCCTAGCCGATTTTCCCTGGAGAACCGGCTTGCATAACAGTTCCCACACCATATCCAGACAGAGGAGAGCGGCCATCGGCATATCAAGCCGTGGCACACCCTCTCTCATACCTTCGACCAACCCCTTCGACCAACCCCGCCACCCGCGTAACTGGTACGCTGCCAGAGATGACCTATGAGATCATCGGGGGCAGGAGCAGGCAATGGCTGCTGCAGCGGCCGCTACTGCCATGAGCTCGGGGAACAAAGCCTGCAGTTCCCCCTGCTGACTTCCCTCCACCGAACCCGCATCCCTCACATGCAGCAGGCTTCGACCGGTTGAGGAGCCACAGTCTGATGTGGCTGATAGCAGGGCATCCTGCTGATGAGGCCGAGGTGGGTCCCCGACATCCTCGAACAAGGCGCCCCAAGGAGACATTTCACCCCCCTCCAGTGCTACCTGGACGAGTGGAATACTCGCCTCCACTGGGCCTTCAAACAAGAATCCGTCCGCCTCTACCATGTAATCCTCAGTTTCCATAGGGCATGCAGAGACCAACGCATCCTCGCTTGTCTCCAGCAATTCCCCAAACCCAGGCAGTTCGCGTCTGCAGGACACCATCTTGCGACGTGAACGGGCAGACGCGAAAAGTTTGCGTCGCAAATCCTCCGGAACCAAAAGAACCGGCCGCTCAAGAACGGACGATTCCCTGGAACCAGAGTTGGGATCAGGCCACCGCCGGAGCGACGGCACCGATGCACCGGCTCCTCGGAGAGGCAAACTACCCATCGGCTGTCTCCCGGGCTTGGCTGGCAACCACGAAAGTGGCAACAGCCCCGCACCAGAACGCACGACGGAGGCGGGAATGGAGAACCGCTGGTGAAGAGTGGGTCTACTCTCCGAGGTAGACATTATGACTTAGATTTTTCTTTTTGGATATTTATGAGAGAAGAAAAAAATAAGCACAATGTAAACACGTCTCAACTGTCTTCAACTTAGCAACCTCGTCAAGTGGGGATCTACCAAAAGCACTTCCTTGTGGTGAAAGCGAAGAAGGAGGCGAGTAGGTGGCCACACACCTGCTTATGAAGGTATGCTGATGGGGGTGTGGTCAGACGAATACTGGGATATAAAGGTACATTGTGGAATTTTATTCAGTGCCCGTACACAAGCGAGGTACAGTGCGGAAGTGACGCCGAGCGAGAGCCGTTACGATACAGAACCCTTTTATCTCGACCGGGGAACATAGAACCCGGGGAACATAGAACCCGGGGAACATAGACATTTTGGTAATGATTTTCACTATAAAAACATATTTCTAAAAGTTCAAGTTTCATTCCCCTTCATATAATAAATATCATTTACTTTTGTAAAACGTTGTGTTTATTCCTGCCGGGACCTGTGCTTAAAGCACTGACTGGACGGGTTGGCTTCACAACAGCCTGGTCCAGGTATTTGTTATTATAGACCTGTTTATGACAGTCTGCCGCAACATTTTAAAGTGTGTGAAGAAACTGAAGTTGTGATTCAAGTGTATTGCATATCAGGTGGAAGAGCCTAGAGTTGTGAATGTCTTAAAGGGGAACTCCAACATTTTGGGAAATTAGCTTATTTAACATCTTCCCTGGAGTTAGACAAGAAGATACATACCTTTTTTGTCTCTGTGCGTGCATTTTAGCTTTGGGAATAGACGCTCCGTTAGCATAGCTTAGCTTCATCACTGGAAGTGAGGCAGGACAGTAGCCTTACAGTGCCTTACAGTGTATTGCAAGGTCTGACATTGACCAAACTTGATATGCATGACCTTGGTGGGCTCTAGGTCAACTCCTGAAAAGGGGGTCAATGTCAAACTTTGCAATCAAAAGTTAGGGGGCTAATAACCCTTGCCATAATTTCAGTGCGCCCCCTAACTTTTGATTGCAAGGTCTGACATTGACCCCCTTTTCAGGAGTTGACCTAGAGCCCACCAAGGTCATGCATATCAAATTTGGTCAATGTCAGACCTTGCAATACACTGTAAGGCACTGTAAGGCTACTGTCCTGCCTCACTTCCAGTGATGAAGCTAAGCTATGCTAACGGAGCGTCTATTCCCAAAGCTAAAATGCACGCACAGAGACAAAAAAGGTATGTATCTTCTTGTCTAACTCCAGGGAAGATGTTAAATAAGCTAATTTCCCAAAATGTTGGAGTTCCCCTTTAAGATGCCATGCCATGTTTATCATACTGTGTTCCACTGCACATGCAAGGCAGGACTTCAGAAGACATACGTTTATGAAATGGCAGACTGTTTTGTTCATACTGTCACAATAGCTTCATACATTTTACATTTAGGGAGGAAGGAAATAAACAGAAGCCACAGGCTTCAACTGTAAACAGCTCCCCCAAAATGGAACATAAATCTAAACATTCAGAATTAAATCCTGCACTACAACAGGTCATGAATGCAAGGTCAAGTTTCAAGTTCAAGTTTGTTTATTAGTTGTCATCCAGTTCTAGAAAGAAATCCTTTCTCTCCGCCGCCTGCAGGTGGGTCTTGGGTTTTTCACTGCTTTCAACACCAAACCAAAGTTGCTGGCTGTGAGTGACTCTTTTCTTGCGATATGCCGTCCTGTTATAAAGAAACCCATAAAGATTAATCTCATGCCACTTGAAACAGGTGCATTCAGTGTGTAGTGACAAATTGTAAACTGAAGCACAATCTCAGGAGGTATTAACGCGTTATCGCCCGATTCTATTAACGCCACTATTGTTTTTAACTCACGATTAACTAAAAAATATATATATATATATATATATATATATTTTCTTTTTAAACTTTTGTAACCTTTTTTTATTTTCACTAGACTTTACTCAGGTGTATTATTGATGCTCTCATTCTATGCTCTATGTTTGTTTCTGAAATGTGTGTGTGTGTGTGTGTGTGTGTGTGTGTGTGTGTGTGTGTGTGTGTGTGTGTGTGTGTGTGTGTGTGTGTGTGTGTGTGTGTGTCCTATTATTTCATGCACACTTTATTCATTGTTTAAAATTATTATTTTCTTTTAAGTTATTTTGTGCATCACTCTGTTTTGAATTTGATGCAAATTTGCAATGCATGAGAGTCATCCTTTTGTGTTAAATGGCTGCATAAAGCAAGCATTTGTTGACTTGCATGTTGATAAGAGTATTAAAACTTGGAACTTGAAAAAGATCCATTTAAGGTAGAAAAAGAAAAATGCGATTAATTTGCTATTAATCGCGAGTTAACTATGGACAATCATGCGATTAATCGAGTTAAATATTTTAATCGATTGACAGCACTATTTAAAATATATAAATCAGTACCACTGAGTAATAATGCTAATCAGATGTATGTACAGAGTTGTAGTATTATTATGTACAGTGATACAGGTATAAAGACACTATGGTAGTAGTCATACTGGCCAGCAGCGTAACTAGTAAGAGTAGGTAAGGGATATGTACAGATATAGTATCTACAGATATGTAAGAGGATTATATGCAGGTATGTATACACATACCTATATATATATATATAGTACATTAAGAATAAATATACATAGGGAAAATACAGCAATATTGTACATGCATTCGTACACTTGCCATCCTTCTTATTACTGTTGTGTCATTCAAAAAGACTTTAATTTAGAGGTAATTCACACCACGACCATGTTACTATCACATCAGCTCTGGAAACTAGAGTGATAAATTCGGTTTGAGAAAGAAGGGCAGCTAACTATTTAGCTACTGTCTGTAACTGCAATGCATTTTCTGCTTTGCGGTCCAAATGTCCACCAAAACACACACACACACACACTTTATAATTTTTTCCTCAACGTTATATAGACAGGTAATGTTTTGTAAACTAACGTTACGTTTAGAATGGAATGAATACATCAAGTATGCATCGGCAAATATCGTTAGCTCAAGGCTAATCCGGGCTGTTTTCATCCACTTCCGGTCTTTTAGAAATATGTTTTTATAGGGCGGCTACGTGGCGCAGTGGGCAAGGCGCTCGCAACGAATGCTGGAGACTGGGCTCGAACAGGATGCCTCCTGTTCGAGCCCCGCTCTCCACATTGCTTTCAGTTTAGCTGGTCGTCCACAGTAATACACATTGGCCGTATTACGGGGAGGGAAACTGAAGGGTGGGGATCGGGCGTTGTGGACAGCGACTCCTACTGGTCGGTTGGTGCGCCTGCGCAGTAGAATCAAGAAGCGACGGGGGCGGGGCCCCTCCAAAGCCCAGACCCCCGACACTGAAAGATCGAGCTGCGCAGGTGAAAAGATGCGACGGCTGTTACCTCGAGTATCGGAGGGGACTCGTGCTATGTATGACTTAGTCCACATTGCAGCTGGCTTGTGGGAGGCAAGAAACAACGTTCGAAGACAGGGGAGGGTTGAATTGGACGATATGAAAATTGGGATGGGAGAAAAATAGAAAATGGGAGAAAAAGTGGATCAAAAACAAAAAAAAATTAAATATGTTTTTATAGTGAAAATCATTACCAAAACGTCCGTAAAAACCTCACGGGAGCATTGTAGACTGTCATACAAATGTACTGTGGTACCCTTGACTGGGATTTCATAATCAATATGTCTGTAAATAGAAAGTATACTTTTTAGCAGCAGAGTGGGTTGCAGGGCTAAATGAGGAACGATTCTAGAGACAGTTGCATCAGATAACAGCAGGAACAGTCATTTCAACCCCCACTAGCAGATGTACTCAACACTAGAACAAAGGAACTGAAAAGTCACACCCAACTGTTAGCAGATTTCAGCAGCGACAGCAGAGACCAGATAACTGGCTCTGATAGTATAAGACAGCCCAACAAGGAGGGGGCCAGGCAGGCCCCCCTGCTGCTGCAGGCAAACACACGAGGACAAGGACATATTGGGGCAGGCAGCCCAACAAGGAGACCGCTTGTGTTTAGAAACTTGTGATTGGTTGAACTAGTTAAAAATAGGGAAGTCAGTTAACCTATAAGTATTGGAACAGTAATGATGGTGGGTAGGCCAGCTCATGACCCGCCACGACCGTTCCCCAGGGGGTCTGAGTCTGCGCCTCCATCGCCCACCGACCATGGTTCTACTTTGCCGCTACGTGAGTAAACTGTATATGGAATAATCACTGTTTGTGATAACTTAGAGTAAGATGTCTATCTTAGACCAGGTTTATCATGTGGTGGCAACGAGTACTATTGGTCTATTTCATACATAACATGAATACTATTAATGTGCAAGACTGTCTTGATGTAGCCACCGTGTAAAGGGCTATTTGATTATTAACCTCATCAAACCTTCTGTACAATCATGTATTATGCTGAATACATTCCTGTATGTAACTAATGCATTATCCACTCTTGGCCGCTCAGCAAATAAATTAGTTTGGACCATAGTTCCTTTTCTCTGGCTATACACGTTTATTTCTCATCTGACTAAGTCAGATGAGGACCATGGTTCTATCACTCTCTCCTTTTCCTCCTTCCAGTTAGCGACCTCCTTGTGCTCCAAATAAACCTTAGATATTCATTAAGAATATACGACAGTACAAGGTGGCAAGAAATGCACTATAAACAATACTTTGCGTCGTCGTTTCTTGCGCTAGTTTTTGTTAGCCAGCATTAGCCTTCATTAGCGTGGGTGGGTGACAGAGCTAATGCTGGATGCCCAGTCAGGCTCCTCTAACGCTGGGTAAAAAAAATCACTAGAGCAATAATTTAGCCTAACTGTAAAAACTGTTATTGTTTATCATTGAGATCCAACTTACCGTATCAACTTCAGCCACCTTCTCTTCTCTTTGTCGTCGGGAGGAAAGCGGTAATAAGATACCGTTTTGTTGATATGGTTCCTTAAAAAGCCAACACGGAACACAGCACAGCACTGCACCATTTTAATGCCTTTTGATATCCCGTCTCGGAGCAGATGGACACAGAAATCACTGGCAGGAAAATAATGACGTACTCGCTAGCCATCCCTATTCTCGCGCACGTTCATGGTCATTATCTTTCAAATCTTTGTTGCAAATAACTTATTTTGGTTTAAGGAAAATGTTTCAATAATCATTCAATCATCAAATGCTTTATTTGTGATGCAAATGTGTGAAGCCTAGTGGGAGGGGCTACAGAGTTAAAAGGACTGTCAGTCTTGGCTTGGTTCCAGAGAAGGTAACAGCTCTTCAATATCCTGATTGCTTATAATTTTTTGTTGAAAGATACTTATTGAGGAACTCCTTTTGTAATATTTGATCATCTTATATAGAGTTATAATTTGTTGTCTTTTTGCATTTTCGTAAATATTCTCACTAGGGATGTCCCGATCACATTTTTTGCTCCCGATCTGATCCCGATCATGTGATTTTGAGTATCTACCGATACCGATCTTTCCTGATCCGATAAAAAAAAGATATTTAATAAAAAAAAAAAAAAAAAAAAAACTTTTATATATATATATATATATATATATTTTTTTTTATCCCAATTTCTCACATTACATTCACCCTGAATGTTGACGTTATCCAGGTGAAAAGTTAACTTCATTCAAGCGAGGCATTGCAACCGGAGTAATCTAAAAACTCCGCCTCCAACCTGCTGCTTCATGAGAGCAATGGCGCCATCGTCTGTAAAAATCAGGTGACTGCAAGTTCTGCAACTAGTGGATGTCCCTCATCCTTGACATAAATCATTTGATGTATAATTAAATTAAAGGAAATGCGTTTGTTTTGGCAAAATTCTTCTGCTCTGTGTGACAATAAATAAATGAATGATGATATGCTATTTTAAATCAAAACTAAGGCCTCAGTATGAGTTTAAGACGTGAACATGGTCATGTTTGTTGAATAAACATTTTTTTTTTTATCCCGATTTTTTATTTATTTATTTTTTGATCCCGATCTTCTTAAAATCGCGTGATCGGCCCAAAATCCCGATCACGTGATCGGATCGGGACATCCCTAATTCTCACCCTTTGCACCTTGGGAGCCTGACATAATAAATTACACCATCATTATAATTTCTGACTACGACTGTGTTTTAAAAAAGATTTGAGGAGTTTGAAATAGAACCCTGAGACAGGGTGTCTCTCAGAAACTATTTGAAGGTGAAATATTATGAATATTTTTCAACTTATACTGCTTCCTGGAATCTGTGGGAAACGTTTTTTGTAAATCTCATTTTAATTATTTATTTTCTAGCACCTCTTTCTTCCCTTGTATTGGCATTTTAAAATTATTATAAATTATTATGAATTATTCCCTTCCCTGTCTGGCTCCCCCACACCCAGAGTAAAAACAACATTTACAAACTGAGCAGTACATAGGCAGTGTTCCTTGTGACATCACAAAGGGTAATCGTTCTGAACAATCTTTTGGTCAAATGGCAATCTTCCCCAGCGTCCTAAATAACATTCCACACAAAAACAAAACCAATTTTCATACTGCCCCCAATCACTGTCAAATGGAATACCTCACCTATTAGCAACTTGGATGAAAGTAAGTAAGTATTGATCCACTTGGGGAAACCCTTTTCTTTTTTCTTTTTTTTTAATCGCCCCACAAAATCTCTCTCCGGAGCTATTGGAATATCTGCACCCTGTGGAGACGATTCGATTGATGTTTGAACAGTGAGCCATCACATGCGTTGAGCCACTCAGGGAGAACATTGATTTCTGTCAGTGTGACAGGTCGTTTACACCGTGTGACAATACGTTGCAACACGCTCACTCCTCTGCCCCGCGTGTCCAGGCTTCGCAGTACAAATTGCACAACCCATTACGAGGACCCGATGAACGATTGAGAGACGACTGCTCTCACATGCTGGGATTTAAAGGAACACGCCAACATTTTGAGAAATTAGCTTATCGTCTTCTTGAGAGAGACAAGCAGATATATACCAGTTTCCTCTCTGTGCGTTCAGTAGAAAGCGGACAGTGCCGGTTAGCCTAGGCATTGTCCAACTAACACCTCTCCCGAAAGGCTAACCGGTCATGTCCGCTTCCATTCATTGTGCTAAGCTAGGCTAACATGCAGCGAGATAGCTTTCTACTGAACGCACAGAGAGGAAACTGGTATCTATCTGATTGTCTCTCCCTGGAGAAGACGGTAAGAGAATTTCCCAAAATGTTGCCATGTTCCTTTAAGTGTACCAGAATCACATACACACACACACACACACACACACACACACACACACACACACACACACACACACACACACGCACGCACGCACGCACGCACGCACGCACACACACACACACGCACGCACGCACGCACGCACGCACGCACGCACGCACGCACGCACGCACGCACGCACGCACGCACACACACACACACACACGCACACATGCACACTTGTACATGAGGGAACTTGTAACCCTTTCAGGTGTAAGGTTTTGGGAACATTTTCTCAGAATTGTATCATAGCATCATAGCACTCTAGAGCTATATCTTTACTATAATCATAGCTAGATAGTAGTGAGAGCACTCGCCCCTGATTGCAATGATTATTGATTCATATTTTTTTGGTTGCAGCGTTTGTTTTGTACTTTTGCAGATACAATATATTAATATATGACTTATGGCTATAACATAAGTTAACATGATGTACCTTTTTTCCTGTGTTCGATTAGTACTTCAATTACATTTTCTGATAAGACTGTGTTGTAATACAAGGAGAGAAAGATCCTAATGGAGCCTAAACTCTATAGTCACATATTAGCCACTGACTAAGCAGCAAATTACCGGGTATTATCAAGGTCACCAAAGGTTTAAGAAAATGAGCTGATAGTTAAATATTTTGGGAGGGTAATAATCAAGCTCTTTTATTTTAACAGGGAATAATCCAAAATAGAGTTTTAATTTCCAGGTGCCCCACAGCAGTGACCCTAAATTAATCGTTAACTTTGCAGTACAGGGAAACACCCCCTGAGACAGACAGAGGAACATATAGGAGAAAAAACAACCTAGGTAATTACACAAGTGTGGTGCCATTTTCCGTGAAGTGGGAATATCAGGGGGAGTGTGTTATCTGAGTTTAACGGGAGACATAACTGACCTGAGGCTGAGGAGGAGAGGATAACACTGTAGATAGAGACACTGGACCTCATTCACTAACATATTTCCTCGTAAATAACCTTGTAAGAAATACATAAGAGGAAACCTACCATAGTCCTCCCTGAACGCATGGAGAGGTGCTCGTAAGTTGCCAAATGATCGCAGCTGCACGAACTGAAAGCATGTTCTTGTACACCTGAATTTGCATACAGAAACGCCCGGTAGCTCCTGTAGAACAGGGCATGTCAGCCCGACCGTCCACCAGCACTGCCCCCCGTCCACCAGTGGTGCCCCCTTAGCCCACCATCCACCAGCGGTGCCCCCTCAGCTCCCCCGTCCACCAGCAGTTGGACTTGGACAGCACGTCTGTTGTCCGGGCAAGATGAGCAGTGGAATGTTTCTCCACTGTCTCTTACAATGTATACAATAAGCAATGTAATTATTTTTTTATAAAACCAACAATAAATAATTACAATAGAGAACATGGCAAATATATAGTCTGTCCGACTTACGACTGCCTTATTGTAAATCCTGCTCTCAGCTATGAGCGAATTCTTGAGAAGGAACCGTTCGTGAATGGCAAAATCGGCCCGAAAAGGTCGTAAGTGCAGTTACGATGACATTTTCTCGTAACTTTTCTCGTAAGTCCCTTAATGAATGAGGACCACTGTCCTGCGGTGGGGACGGGCTTCTCCCACTCAGTAAGGAGGTTCTTACAGTAGCTGACTAACTGAAATCTGCAAAACAGTTAACACATATTAAAGGTCCCCTGTCTTATAAATTGCCTTTTCCAGTGTTTATCATTGTTTTCTAGCAATGGGGGTTTGTATCAATGGGGTCTATGTCTCTAATTCTCATTTCGGCTCATCAGTCTAGTCTCGATCACGAGATCCTCCCTCACTCAACTAAGCCATTCTGATTTGACTGTTTTGCTGACGTGAGTAAGGCACTGGTTGTAGTCACCGCCCACAATCAACAATTCGCTCAACAACAGAGCGAGTGGAATTACTGACACTTCCTCAAACGGGTTGACGTGCGCGGGTGCCGACAGAGACAGCAGATAACGAGCAAGCGAGAGAGAGGGAGAGAGAGAGAGATAGAGAGAGAGTGAGGGAGAGAGAGAGAGAGGGACACGGACACAGAGCATTACACACAACCTCCCGACCACGCGAGTGGGGCAGGAGCTTCTCCACTCGCATATCACTGTCAAAATATCATTGCGCATGCTCCCATGCGCGCGCCCGTATTCCGATCCGTGCAATAATATTCACAGGGGTATATATTGTAATTTGAAACAAGTTACCAATGCATTGTCCCGTGGGATTATGCCCCCTGAGGCTAAATTAATTAGTATCCCCCTCAATCTCTCTATATCGCTCTCTGTCTGCCAGTGCAGACTGTGGGTGACTGTCACTCAAAACGCTTATGGGCGGAGCCCAGCCCAAAACAGCTTGAAATCTTGAAGTGGAAAAATGCTGCTTTAGAGTATTTGATTAGAAATCCAAAACAATGATTTCTTTTGAAATTTTCTTTACAGATGTGTTCCTCACAGGAATCGTGTAAAGTTTCCCAAATAGTGAAAGGAATAGCAAGACATGGCCCCTTTAATGTAACACATATGTGAGATGGCACAGTCTAACCAGTCTTGTTAAGGAGCTCACGATTCCTCAGAAAACACCAAAATATTGCGCAATTCAGAAATAGCAATAGAGATATTGTAAATTTTGAGTGCTTTGAAATGTTCTCTATATGTCTCCATATTTGCAAAACTTAATACGTCTTGTAAATGTGTTAATTATTGTTAGATTGTCCGACAGTATTATTTTCCTTTGTTGGCGGTGTGGAAATATGCGGGTGGAGAAACATTAATATCTTTGGAACTGTTTGTGTTGAATTGTATCTGAATCGGGACATGATCTTCTCTCCGTTACAATTGAAACTGTATTTTTCCGTCGCACAAAAGCTGGCTGGCAGTCGCATTGAATAATCTACTCCAGTCTGTAAGCTTGAGCATAACGGAGTATAGAGAGAAGGCTCTATAGCAGAGGTCCCCAACCATCGGGTCGTGGACCGGTACCTGGCCGTGGATCATTTGGTACCATTTTTCACCAAAGAGAGTGCAATAAAAGTGCAATAAACAAAACGGATACATTCACTGTGTGTTCTGCCTCTCATTTGTTGATGAAACAAAACCAACATCAACACAATTTACCACCAAGAGCGGATAGTTTAGTCTCACAAAAAGATCTCCGATGTTGTTAGCTACATACTAATGTGAATGGCATTCTCCATGTATATAGTTAGCATCGAGGCTATTAACGTAGTAATGTTAACGCTAGTAGAAATGGATGAAAACTTTATTTAACACATTGCAGAATGGGTACAATACAATACGGCTCAATACAAACAATTGTTAAGGGAATGCAGACTGTTGTAGTTTGGAGTACTGGGTTCCTTATAACAATAACTTGACAACACGTTGGTAGCCGCAGCTACTTGGGACAGCTCTGCTGTAAACACTGGAAATAACCGTGCGTGTCTCTACTGCGCATGGGCATTGGGCAGAACGGCTCCGTATCCGGCTCGCGCAAATTACATGGCACCATTGTCGGTGAGTTCCGGCGAGTTTCCAAAACGAAAACACCTTTTGAGGGTTGCCACTAGGAAAACTCGTTTTTCCTGCCAAAACTGCGCTTCTTTTTAACTTGGACATGCAAACGTCATCATTCGAAAATAGAACGTTTCTGTTTTACACCAGTGTAACCATGGCCTTAATAAGACAGATTGAAAAGTATCCACCCGATTTGTACAAGTGATGGTTTATTTTGAAGGTAAGAACCTGTACAGCTTGCTTAACAAGACCCTATTATCTGTGCCGGTCACATATTACACATACACAATATTATAATTATTGTATGATCATGTAAATAATGTCACTATTTATATGTGCTCATTTGAACTAATTGGTAATGCTGATATGTAATGACCCCTGGCGCGGCTTACGTTGCGCCTGTCTGCTCCCGGCTGCCCATGGGGGGGAAGGACGACGGGATGGGTTAATCGCAGAGATTAATCGCATACATGCATCGCATGCATGCCGATTAATGACCTCTGAGCAGGTCCTAAATTATTATTATAATTTTTTATAGTAGTGTTGCTATGGATGATCGATGGGTGGAGAATGAACATATACGTGTAATAAAACACAATTATGTACATGCAATAGAAACTGGGGTACATAAGAACATGTTTGAAAGATTTAAATAGAATAGAGCTAAGAGCAGCAACAACAAAAGAGAACGCATAGGGAGACGAGCACTAGTGTGAAAATAGGATAAAGGCTAAATGTCAAGGCTCGGAGCTCAAAATATCAGAATCATATTCTGTTTGCACATGAGTATGTGTTCCGTTCTGATCCATTTGACGTATGGGGGCGACGTAGAGAGGATCAACTTGGCCATCACCATGGGGCAATTGGGGCATCCACCACCTTGGTCATCACCACGAGACATCCACTCACAGCGAGACAGGGAGACACAGAGACAGTATGAAGCTGATCCATGACCTCAATGGTGCACACAACCAGTGTGGGGGTAGAACAGTCACTGCAATCTTGGCCATCACCCCGAGACATCCACCACCTTGGCCAACACTACGAGACAACCACTCAGAGAGATAGGGAGATGGGGACAGGGGTTAACAGTTCCTGTGTTTGTAGTTGGCGGAATTGGAGCTATAAATACATGTAATAAGCATATGCATACATGGTGACAATAGAATCAAAGTATATAAGATAATTGTGAAATTAAGTAGTAAATAGAACTAAGTACTACTGCAAGCGTTTGTATAGAGGAGGAGATACAAGACGATGGCTCAGGGACATTTGCCCCGGGGGGCAGGAGAACCACTCAGAATAACCCCTTAACTCTTTGGACGCCACTGACTTGAGCATCGTTTGTTCCTACCACGCCAACGCTAAAAGATAGGAATAAGTGGCGGTGTTTGCAGGGCTATATATATATTCTATATTATAGCTATGGATACAATACTATGGCCCATTTGACATCAACTATCTATCGTTCAATATGTGAAAAAGAATAAATGTTTTCAGCAATACGTTTGCGTGTTATACCGTGGTGAATATAAGTATAGTTTTAGAGTGATCCTGTCTAATCCCAGAAAACAACGATATGCAGCAAAACATGAATTTCACTAAAAGCGTTGCCGTTTCTCGCCTGGACACGCTACTATTTACAAATCTAATGTATGAATGCATGAACGTTTTTTGATGCTTTTATCGTCACCAACGGCATACGCTACATTAACGGAGTAACGTTACACACACACGTTGCGATCGAGGTGAAATCATGGTTGGATCAAAGCAGGATTGATATAATTTAGTCCTTACCTTCACTAGGAGGTACCCCAAAAATAATATTCCAATTGTCTGATCGTGAGTCCAAATATTGGTGTCCATCATGTCGCCAACATAATCCACCACAACAGATGCATCGGGGGCATTTTACTCTTCTAAATGCGATCAGGATTCCCACTCGACTCGCCTGACAAAGAAAAGTGTGCCCGGAGACATTTGAACGTTGCACAGGCCAAGATATAAGGTTTAAAAGGCTGCTTGATACTGCCACCTGGGAGGATGCGGCCGGTATTGCACTTTGGCATTCTCAGGATGATTCCCCATGTTAACCCTGAGTCCGTGTGCCTGTAATGAATAGAAATATTGAATAAAAGAAATAACAATGAAAACCCGACTATACTTGGGTCTGGCGCTGAACGGGTGGCGAGATAACCCGATTATCCTCTGGTCCGGCGCTGATTGAGTTAAGCCTGAGTGGTCCAGTACCGTTTACCAATGATTTTAAGTGTATAGAAATATTGACGTGATGGCGGTTATTTGGCTCTTATCATCTACAGGCGGCATACAAGATTATATAGAAAAAGTATAATAAAACAGGTAAACAAGTGAATACTATTGCTGTTATGTAATACTGTTCAGTTTCTGATTGTTCAATGTCCCCCAGTTAAATGGGGGGGGGGGGGGGGGGGGGGGGTCAACTTCAGACAGTTCATAAAACATAGTTTAGTTAAATATAAGAATAAAGAGAGAGAGCACAAGTACAGTTGACAAGTACAGTATGAGGAGCTATATATTCATAATAAATTGACAATATGAAATCAATTTGAGGCTTTGAAGGCACAACAATATTCCAATGAATATTAGGTAAAATAAATACATTTGCCGGATTTAACGTGACTTCCTTTAACACATTAATTGCCAAAAACGAAGATTCTCGTTTCTGTGCCCCAACCGTTCAGTGCCATAAACGAAGATTCACGTTTCTGGGTAGTTTTTCCTTTTTTTCGATTTTAATAACCTATTTAATCTCAGGATGCTGTGGGTTGGCTGAAAAATGCATAGTGGGAATCCTACCAGGCGGCGGTATTCATGCATTCATGATGGAACATAATACCGATAATGTGGACTTGAATCTGGAACTATAGCGGGTTCAGGCGAGGAACACTAGAGTATACAATGTAATCGACGTGTAGGGCTATTACTCAGCATTTCAGGGATTGACTGCTCTAAAACCATACTTATATTCACCACGGTATAACACGGGAACGTATGGATGGAAAAACGATTTCTTTTTTGCAACTTGACCGGAAGAAACCCAGTGTCAAATGACTATAGTACTGTATCCATAGCTATAATATAGAATATGGTTATAGCTCTACAAACAAGGGGTTAATGGGTGGCATGAGGCGCCAAATGAGGAGTAAGAGGCGTGGCACTGGAAGTAATGTTAATTAGTTAATTTTAATACATCCGTTCCCATCTTGTATTGTACAATAATTGTTGCAAAAAACTAAAACTAAAAAACAGGTATAAACCGCGGCCATTTCCGAATCTGAATCTGAATTCAGATAATTTTGTTGGTTTAACATACAGATACAGATCCACACTAACCAGGGACAGTGGTTGCAAATTAGTCTTGGCTAGAAATCCTACATGCAATATCTATCTTGTTATTGCAACTTGTTACAATGTTTTCTTTTGCATTGTCCCTGACAAATAAACAAATAAATAAATAAAGAAAGAATGGTGTTCACCACATTATGTAAATTAATGCGGTCATGCAGAGGGACCTCTGTTACGAGAAATATTGTCTCTATGTCCTCACGTTGGCTTGGACAGTTGGAACAAAACCAGTGTGGAGACATGCTGGTGCATTCAGTGTCGATGGTAGCATCATTGACGTTTACTAGACAATTTCTAAATGTAACCTGTTCAATATCTATGGACACTATAGAGCATTCATAGCATTCTATTTCATAGTCATTGTGAAGATATGCTCACATTTTCTCCCTAACGCCTGGAGAATCTTAGCCTTTGTGCCACCTGGGCCCCGTTCCCCGTACCTGGTTCAACTAAGTCGATCAAGATGTCATTATCCAGATTCAGTTAACCCGATGTTTGAAGCCGGGATTTTCCTGTTCCTCGAAGGTGGATTCAGTCTCGTTAACTCAAGCCAGACTTGAGACTCTGGATAAGTGCGCGTGCCCGCCTCAGCCGAGAAGGCAGCAAGTGTCGAGAGCAGAGATCCTGATTCTCTAGCGGCATTGATTGATTAATTGATTTAAAACTTTAGTAACATATTGCAGTACGGCTCAATCGCCTCGCCGACAAGTTAAATGCGTTATCTATAGGCTAATTTTAAGTCCCTCATTACCTCAATCAATCAGATTATATTTCTTTAAACTTGCCTGCTGGATTGAATAATCAAATGAGATCTTGCTAGCGAAAATAATTAGTTAAACTGTTATACAGAATTACGATACGGCTCTCTTACCCATTGATTGATGTGTGGTCGATCTTTTACTTATCTCCACTGTGGTCTAACGGGTTGATCTTTTGACTTTCACGCAGACGACCGGGGTTCGAAACCCTAGTCTTTTCCTTCTTTTTGCAATATAGGAATAATTCAATTTGGTGCACGTTGAGAGCTATATAAAGAATGACATCCTCAATGCATGTAGATTTATAATATTTTAACTTAAAACCAGGCTACTTTGGCGTATAATCATTAATATTATATTCCAAAAATGTATATTGGAAACACGGGGTTTCGAACACCGGTCGCTGGGTTGGCAGGATTGAGCACTACCGCTGCGCCACTGTGCCAGATGGGATAAATTCATTGTTTATACATTAATGAACGAGAGTCCCGTGTTTAGAATATTCTTTATTTTGAATGAAGTTTTATTTCTTTATCCTCATTCATTAATGTGACGTCAACGGCTCATTCAATTTCTCAAATACGTCAAACAGCGCATCTCATCAGACATCTTAATCCCAGTTACAATTAAAATAACCACATAATGTGTACATCGCACCGAGCGAGCGCCACGGTATATATAACGTGCATTATTTAGGACAAAGTGAATTTAGTATCAGCATTTTGGGTCTATTTTACATTTCAAAAGACCCCTCTGGAAGAATGGAGCACAAAAACGTAATTCAGAATGGTATAACGCAGATCCTAGACTGTGGGAATAATTTCAGGAAACGCGCTGTCACTCCTTTGCGGGGGCGTGGCGATGGTTGATCCGGCTAACTTGAACTTAAACCCTGCTTTCGACCAGGCTCAAACTTTTGGATCTGTTGTCATGGTGATTTGGAAAATCCAGGTACGGGGAGCCGGAAAGTCCGGCTTAAGTCAGACTTAACCGAAAGTTATCCGGCTAAGGCTAACTCAGTTATCCAGGTAAGGGGAACGGGGCTCAGAGGTCACTTCCTTTCAAGACCTTTGACCGTTGTGTTGCATTCGTCCTGCCCTCTAAATGACATACTGTTAGGGCAGATAAAAACGAAATAAATAAATAATAATACATGACAAATAATAATAAAGATAATAATAATAAACAATGACATGAAATCTTAGTCGCCTAATATCCAAACAACTGATTTGTTGACTAATCAAATAACAGGTGCCAGCCATAATTCACAAGAAAAAGAAAGAAAAAGAAAACACACGATAGGTCTAGGGTTAATTAGCTGGACCTGTTATTCTGGGATGCAGCCAAATTATGCATCAAAATATGGAAGACTTTACATTATAGACATTAGGGGAAGCTCCCACTTTGCACTCAATACACCCATACTGCAATGATTGTATTGTCAATTAGACCTATTTTATTGTTGTTTATGCTGCTATTTTTATGCTATTTCTGATGATGTTGTTGTATTGTTATTGTCTGCATTGCTTTTACCCCTTTTCTCATTTCCTGCATTGCTTTTATTCTGTCTATATTATACTCATTCTGTGTCCATTTTATTGCTGTAAACTAGCATACGTTGGGCTGCAATTCTTGTATGAAAGGTGCTATACAAATATTTTTCTCAATGATTATTTGTATTATTATTATTATTATTATTATTATTATTATTATTATTATTATTATTATTATTATTATTATTATTATTATTATTATTATTATTATTATTATTATTATTATTATTATTATTATTATTATTATTATTATTATTATTATTATTATTATTATTATTAATAATATTCAGAAGTTACTGTAAATACTGAATATACCTGTTACTGTATATACCTGCATATAATCCTTTTACATATCTGTAGATACTATATCTATATGTACATATCCCTTACATACTCTTACTAGTTACACTGCTGGCCAGTATGACTTACTACCATAGTGTCTTTATATACCTGTATCACTGGACACACAATAATACTACAACTCTATACAGTACATCTGATTAGCACTACTCATTTATATATAGTTATATTCAGTTAAATCACCTGTATATTGTATATTACTATTGCACTCTACTGTTACATTTGCACTCTGGTTGGAGGCCACACGTATTTTCATTGTACTGTACATGATGTGCCGTATAATGACAATAAATGTGAATCTAATCTAATCTAGGTAAACATCTGTTACTTTTGATACATGTCTCTACAGGTTCAAAAGGGAGAGAGAGACAGCATGATCTAGGTACCAGAGACACATAAAACTACGGTCTGCTGGAGACAGAAGGAGGAATTGAACCGGTTAAGCCCTGAGGGTGCTCTTAACTCATAGGCTAAAGTACATGGCAGTAGCCACTCCGATGTGACCCCCGCAGAGCTATGGGATGATCTCGGATCAGTAACTTCAAGGCCTGTGGGGCCGGTGGGGGCTTTTCAATGCATGGGTGGACTGAGAGAAAAGCTCTGGGCCTCAGCTGGAGCTCGATCTGCTAAAGAAGGGAAAAAATAAAAAGAAGGGAAAAAACCAGAGTAGAGAGTAACATGGAGGCGGCGTCTTACAAACACAAACACCACCCCCACCTTGGAACCCCACATATTGAACCATCTGGTAGGAATCGTGTGGATTTTATCCTGATAACTTTTGGTGATTTACTGTGTAAACAATTCGAGGCTTGTTTGTTTTCTCGTAGATCAAAGCCACTGGAAACCCAAATCCACAATAGCCTTCTAACAATGTCAAGTCAGGAGGGTCTTTATGTATACACATTTAATTTAATTCACGTTGAGTGTACATACAGAAATAATATATATTTTTAAAGCATATAAAAAAAAAAGCATGCAGGGTATGAGACAGGGGTAGACACAAGCAAGGATGACAAATCAATTAAAACATGTACAACTTGATTGACAAAGGTTGGAGATGAAGGTTTTAAAATCGGAGTGGAGAATCTCAGGCTAAAGGCATCATAGTGAAATGCAGATAATCAGAAATTAGTTTCAATCCAAATTCAAATTAATTTAAGTTTTAGTAAACCTTCTTGATATCAGGTTTGAATTGGCCGTGGTTACACTTTATTTATTATTAATTAATTCCGCCAACCGTTCATAAAAAAAAAGTGCACACGCCCGATTAAAAGCTAAAAGGAAAAAGAAACAAAAAAAAAACATAATCCTGTGTGTGCTTCTTTTGCTTTACAACATATCCAGTTGATCTGATTTGGCAGAGCTTTCTGGAGAGGAGCTAGAATAATAAGGTCGGTAATAAGAGCCCCTCGTGATAATCATACCATATGAACAGGATAACCTCGCCGGGGGAACTGAATAAGAAATCACAGTAATGACCAATAACGTCGCCGCTAAATCATTACCAGTACAATATGATTAGCACTCTCTGGGAAGATTATCGCTTCACCTTAGCTGTAGTGTTACGTTATGGGCCTTCTGTGTCTCTCCGGTTTCTCCCCAGGTGTATTCATCATGAGCACCGAAGAGCAGATAGTAGTCATCTTCTGTGTCTCTCCGGTTTCTCCCCAGATGTATTCATGAGCACCGAAGAACAGATAGTAGTCATCTTCTGCTTCTCTCATTGCTTCAGCAATAAAATTCCCCCATCAAAGGTGTAATGGATCACACACATAACCCCCACCCCCCACAACCCACCCCCACCCCCCGCTCTGACTTCATCTGATTTACTCAGCCAGCAGCTACAGTGGAGCCAGGGAATGGTTGAATGGCTGTGTGTTTTTGTGTGCGTGTTGTGTGTGTGTGTGTGTGTGTGTGTGTGTGTGTGTGTGTATCGAAGGAGCTAGGCTTGGCTGGTTGACTGTACGCTTACTGACTCCAAGCATCAGTCTTCTTTAGGATGCCTCCCGGAGGCCGTAATGCACTATTGATTTGTTTAGCTAATATATTTTCTTCTTTCAGCGCTCGGGATGATGCTATGTGGGGCGAGAGTGGCTCTGTGAGGTAGAGAGCGGTCGTCTCGGTAATCTGAAGGTTCCCGGTTCGATTTCCGGCTCCTAACCTGGCGGAGTGTCGAGGTGTCCTTGAGCAAGACACATGAAACACTAACCGCTCCTGACGAGCAGGTCGGTGCCACGCATGGTTGCCCTCATCAACGGTGTGTGTGAATGTGTGAGTGAATGTGTGCGTGAATGTGTGAGTGAATGTGTTAGTGAATGTGTGAGTGAATGTGTGAGTGAATGTGTTAGTGAATGTGTGAGTGAATGTGTGAGTGAATGTGTGAGTGAATGTGTGAGTGAATGGGTGAGTGAATGTGTAAGTGAATGTTAAGTGAATGTGTGAGTGAATGTGTGAGTGAATGTGTATGTGTAAGTGAATGTGTGTGTGAATGTGTAAGTGAATGGGTGAGTGAAGGGGTGAGTGAATGTGTGTGTGAATGTGTAAGTGAATGTGTGTGTGAATGTGTAAGTGAATGTGTAAGTGAATGGGTGAGTGAATGTGTGAGTGAATGTGTAAGTGAATGTGTGTGTGAATGGGTGAGTGAATGTGTGAGTGAATGTGTGAGTGAATGTGTAAGTGAATGTGTAAGTGAATGTGTAAGTGAATGGGTGAGTGAATGTGTGAGTGAATGTGTAAGTGAATGTGTGAGTGAAGGGGTGAGTGAATGTGTGAGTGAATGTGTAAGTGAATGTGTAAGTGAATGTGTGAGTGAATGTGTGAGTGAATGTGTGAGTGAATGGGTGAGTGAATGGGTGAGTGAATGTGTCAGTGAATGTGTAAGTGAATGTGTGAGTGAATGTGTAAGTGAATGTGTAAGTGAATGTGTAAGTGAATGGGTGAGTGAATGTGTGAGTGAATGTGTAAGTGAATGTGTGAGTGAAGGGGTGAGTGAATGTGTGAGTGAATGTGTAAGTGAATGTGTAACTGAATGTGTCAGTGAATGGGTGAATGAATGTGTGAGTGAATGGGTGAGTGAATGTGTAAGTGAATGTGTGAGTGAATGTGTAAGTGAATGTGTGAGTGAATGGGTGAATGAATGTGTGAGTGAATGGGTGAGTGAATGTGTAAGTGAATGTGTAAGTGAATGTGTGTGTGAATGTGTAAGTGAATGGGTGAGTGAATGTGTGAGTGAATGTGTAAGTGAATGTGTGTGTGAATGTGTAAGTGAATGTGTAAGTAAATGTGTGAGTGAATGTGTGAGTGAATGTGTGAGTGAATGTGTAAGTGAATGGGTGAATGTGAGGCGTACATTGTGAAGTGCTAAAAGCTGGATAAAAGCTGTTACATAAATGCAGTCCATTCACCATTTATGTAATAGTCTTTCTTCAAAGGAACCCGTGACTTTAGGGATAAAGCAGGTCTCTCCCACAAGCAGGGGACGGCACACAAAGTGAAGGAAACATAATATGTGAAGCAGAAAATTGGACTCGTGCAAACTAGACATTGGCTGTCGCCAGGTATGCCCCCGAATGGCCCCAAATGTCAATCCACCTTTTATGTTTCTTTTGTGCATTTTTGTTGTGCATGGATATCAGATTCCTGATTGCATGACTCACAGATGAGGAGATACACTCATTTGAATATTGAAGGTTTGGCCTGATGGTGACACTAGATGAAAGGGGATGGGGTCACCAAAATCAATACTGATCTTCCTCTCTGTGTCATGAATGATTTGAATGAAAGCTATTCGAGATACACTTGTTTGAGAATTTTAAGTTTGCCCCGATGGTGGCATTAGAGGAAAGGTCATGGGCTCACCAAAAGCCACCAAAAATGGAAAATACATAAACAAATATTCAAATTAAAGCTATTTGAGATATCGCATTCAAATTCATAGGTTAGCTTATAGATCCTAAGAGATCCTAAATATTCCTCAAGGTAGTTCTCTTTCTCTCTCTCTCCCTCCCTATCTCTCTCTCGTTCTCTCTCTCACTACAATAACTACCACTCTCTCTCTATCTCTCACTCTCTCCTTAAACAAAACTTAAATAAACGTGCTACAACTTTCTTCTGTAAAGACTAATTAATAACACACACACACACACACAATAACAGACTGGCCTGTTGAGCTGCGCATGATACAAAGAGTCAGACCGGGACATCCCTGGTTCAAACTTAGGACCTGCTGCGGTGGTAGTGGTCAGGAGGCAGTGGTCAGGGAGCAGGGGGCAGTGGTCAGGGGGCAGGGGGCAGTGGTCAGGGAGCAGGGGGCAGTGGTCAGGAAGCAGTGGTCAGGGAGCAGGGGGCAGTGGTCAGGAGGCAGTGGTCAGGGAGCAGTGGTCAGGGATCAGTGGGCAGTGGTCAGGAGGCAGTGGTCAGGGGGCAGTGGTCAGGAAGCAGTGGTCAGGGAGCAGGGGGCAGTGGTCAGGAGGTAGTGGTCAGGGGACAGTGGTCAGGGGCAGTGGTCAGAGAGCAGTGGTCAGGGAGCAGGGGGCAGTGGTCAGGAGGCAGTGGTCAGGGAGCAGGGGGCAGTGGTCAGTGGTCAGGAGGCAGTGGTCAGGGGGCAGTGGTCAGGAGGTAGTGGTCAGGGAGCAGGGGGCAGTGGTCAGTGGTCAGGAGGCAGTGGTCAGGGGGCAGTGGTCAGGAGGTAGTGGTCAGGGGACAGTGGTCAGGGGCAGTGGTCAGAGAGCAGTGGTCAGGGAGCAGGGGGCAGGGTCAGAGAGCAGTGGTCAGGGAGCAGGGGGCAGTGGTCAGTGGTCAGGAGGCAGTGGTCAGGGGGCAGTGATCAGAAGGCAGTGGTCAGGCAGCAGCGGTCAGGAGGCAGTGGTCAGTGGTCAGAGAGCAGTGGTCAGGGAGCAGAGGGCAGTGGTCAGGGGCAGTGGTCAGGGGGCAGTGGTCAGGGGGCAGTGGTCAGTGGTCAGGAGGCAGTGGTCAGGGGACAGTGGTCAGGGGGAAGCAGTCAGGGGGCAGTGGTCAAGGGCAGCGGTCAGGGGGCAGTGGTCAGGAGGCAGTGGTCAGGGGGCAGTGGTCAGGGGGCAGTGGTCAGGGATCAGGGGGCAGTGGTCAGGGGTCAGTGGTCAGGGGGCAGTGGTCAGTGGTCAGGAGGCAGTGGTCAGGGAGCAGTGGTCAGTGGTCAGGGAGCAGTGGTCAGGAGACAGTGGTCAAGGGCAGCGGTCAGGGAACAGGGGGCAGTGGTCAGGGAGCAGTGTTTAGGAGGCAGTGGTCAGGGGCAGCGGTCAGGGGTGTAATAATGTTGGCAGTACAGATGCACATATTCCACAGTATATCTATCTTCTAGGTTTGTTATAATCAAGATCATTATGTGTATTTTAAGGCCATTGATGGAGAATTGCCACCACACAAAAACACACCTGGACCGTATCTGATCTGCTCAAATGATTGACTTACGCTTAAGGTGAGTTACACTTACAGTAAGACTTACACTTGGTTAGTCTGGCTTTTGTTTTTGAGGCATTCGCTTCCTGGAATGATCTTAAACTCTCACTCAACACCCCACTATCCTATGGACAATTTAAGAAGACGTTCACAAACCTCCCTAAAGTGTTTTTAATTTAAGAACATGATCACAAAGCTCCCTACCTCAGTGTGTAAGTGTTTTTAATTTAAGAACATGATCACAAAGCTCTCTACCTCAGTGTGTAAGTGTTTTTAATTTAACATGATCACAAAGCTCCCTACCTCAGTGTGTAAGTGTTTTTAATTTAACATGATTACAAAGCTCCCTACCTCAGTGTGTAAGTGTTTTTAATTTAACATGATCACAAAGCTCCCTACCTCAGTGTGTAAGTGTTTTTAATTTAAGAACATGATCACAAAGCTCCCTACCTCAGTGCGTGTGTGTTTTCTATTTCCCTTCTTACATGTATTCTGAACTGTTTGAACTTGTAATCTCAACAACATTGCAAACAAGGGTAAAACCTCAATGTCCATTTAGGGAATAAATAAGGCGTTCAATCATTTCCCATCTCCTACAGTGATCTCTAACCTTGGTGATGGTGGTGCAGGCTCACCTATACTCCTTTTTCCTGTTGTCTTTTTATAAAACCTTCAAGGAATACATGGATCCTGGGCTGTCACCGCAGCAGAATCAAACGCCCCCCAATTCATCCTCCTGTCCTCGAGGGGACGTGACAAACGCTAGTGAGGGAAAAGGTCAAACGTGCGCTTAACCAGCAAATCCTGACTATAACGTATATTATGCCAGTTAGGGACCCTCACCTGCACCTTATGTATACTGTTTATTTTTACTCATAGTATATATTCTGATTACATTTTCCTTTTTTTTGGCTATATTTATTTTATTGTAATGTATATTATAACCAATATGGCATACAGACCCTCATCTGCACAGTTTTTTCCCCTCATATTTTTATATTTAGATTACATTATTGCGTATATTTATCCAAATGTCCTGAAGGGGATTAATAAAGGAATATCTTATCTTATCTTAACAGGCTCACAAATCTCTTTAAAATACTGAGATACCGGTCTGTGGTTCCTAGCGGCATAAATGGAGGTCTACATTTCGATCTCGTCATCAGTCCACATATTTCGAGATGCTTCCAGCTGCAGCTCCGGAGACCAGCGCTTACAAGCCCCCGCACATACAAGCCCGCACATAGCAACCCCTCGCTTCCATTGGCTGATTTTGGTCACGTGATTTTGGGTCACGTTGCACTGCGGGATTGATTGATTGATTGATTGAAAACTTTATTAACAGATTGCCGTATGATTTGGGTCACGTTGCACTGCGGGATTGATTGATTGATTGATTGATTGATTCATTGATTCATTGATTCATTGATTGATTGATTGAAAACTTTATTAACAGATTGATTGATTGATTGAAAACTTTATTAACAGATTGCCGAATGGGTACACGTGACCACAGGCCCTGATTGATTGATTGAAAACTTTATTAACAGATTGTAGAATGGGTACACGTGACCTGACCGATTGATTGATTGATTGATTGATTGATTGATTGAAAACTTTATTAACAGATTGCAGAATGGGTACAGTGACCGATTGATTGATTGATTGATTGATTGATTGATTGATTGATTGATTGATTGATTGATTGAAAACTTTATTAACAGATTGCAGAATGCAGTACAGCTCAATACACACAATTGTTAAGGGGATGCAGACCATGCAGTACTGTTACATTTGTGACATACAGTAAATATATACAAGGGGGAGGGAACTGTACATTTATGATGAATTGAAAATGGGGGACCCTGATGTAAACAAGACGGAAGTCTTTCTCTGGTCTGCATCCCCTTAACAATTGTGTGTATTGAGCTGTACTGCAGATATATTTCAATTGCCTTACTTATTTACATAAGTATTATAGGCCTACAGCAGTATTGTACAGACAGTCTGTGTGAAGTCTGTGTGGTTCTCCAGCTGCACAAAGGCAGAGCAAGAGGCTCTACAGAGGGTGGTGATGATAAAGCCATGATAAAGACCTTCAATCAGCTGAAGGGGAATCCCTCCAAGCTGCTGTCAGCGCTACACACCTTCGGCCGCTCTGGTATCAGCCATGCATCAAAACGTGCACACGCACTCAGGCGAGTCGCTAACCGTGCTGGGCCAAGTATAGCGGCTCAACCCACCTCTGTTGCCCGTCGTAAAATGAAGCTCGGGGGTCGACGCCGGCTCGCTGCGGGGAGGCCGAAGAAAAGTGTGGTGAGCACAGACCATCGCTATAGTTTCCCAACAGGAGTAAAGTCTGGAACGCACCACAGCCTGTCACAAGCAGTAGAGATGTGTCGTAGCAATCCGAAGTGACATTGACCACCAATATAGCATGTACATAAAGACCCAGTGCCTCATCCGTAGCTAATATTGCACTACCACAGGACCTAGCATGTCCTACCATGCTCTGTAAATAACTTATGTACATATACCGATATGCCCTACTCTGTTTACTTGTTTTATTGCACAATGTCGTTCTATTGGATTCTATTATATGTTATTACTATTGTATTATGCACATCTTTGCGGGCACGACCACCCGCATTTAATTTTTTTTTTTTTTTTGATATTTTTTGCACAAATCTCTCCAATATTCAAAACATCTCTTTCCACATCACCATATGCAACTTCCAAGATTTGCCTTTTTCTTTTTTGTAAGAACATACAAAACATGTAAAGGACTCATACAAATACATTAACAACTCAAGTTCAAGTTCAAGTTCTTTAATAGTTGTCATACAGAAGTACAGAATACTTTCATACAAAATGCTTCTTACTGTTACGCTCCAGAGACTGTGCTAGACAAGATAGTATCAAATAACATAATAACATAATATAGCATGAATTTAGAAGAAGAAAATGAGGTCACAGTGTTCGGTAAGCGTCCCAGACACATGTAGGTGTGCATGATAGCATGCATGCATGTGTGTCTCCAACATATGTATGTGGGTACGTGTATTGATTGATTGATTGATTGAATTGATTGATTGATTGATTGAAAAGTTTATTAACAGATTGCAGAATGGGTACAACTGACATGGAAAATAAAAAATACTTACGAAAAAAAGAAAAATACTATACTATACATTGTGCGTATACATCCCTGATATATATACTTTGCATGTAGACCGATCTACCTGCGAGCAGGTATGTGCTGCATCCTCTATCGGGATGCCACCCTTCTCCATATTGCATGTGAGAGAAAGCGTCCCAGACACATGTAGGTGTGCATGATAGCATGCATGCATGTGTGTCTCCAACATATGTATGTGGGTACGTGTATTGATTGATTGATTGAATTGATTGATTGATTGATTGAAAAGTTTATTAACAGATTGCAGAATGGGTACAGTACAGTACATCTCAATACATACAATTGTTAAGGGGATGCAGACCAGAGAAAGACTTTCATCTTGTTTACATCAGGGTCCCCCATTTTCAATTCATCATAACATATATGACATACATGACATACAGATAGACAGTACTGCTACATCTATACATTTATGACATATCAGATTTGCAAATACAGTACTGTTTGTGATACAAAAGTGTCCAGAAAAGGAGTGTATATACATTTGGCGTAGAAACTGTACATTGGAGGAGGTTGGTGGGGTGGGGTTGGGTGGGTTGGGTGAGGGCTGTGTACGTAAGCATGTGTACATGCCTCACATGTGTGTGTGTGTGCATCTTCCAGGTATGCGACTGTACTCCTATCTCTTGTGTGTGTCTCGTATCCATGTGTGCCTCCGCCCCCTATGTGAGTGTATATCTCAGGTGTGCATATATATGTGCGTCTCAGCTACGTATGTGTGTGTCTCCTATGTACATGTATATCCCCCATATGTGTCAGTGAGAGCCTATACCTCAACTATGTGTATATGTAGGTGTGTGTATGCCTATTTCCTATAAGTGAGTATGTGCATGTATGTGTGCCCCTGACATGTATAACTTAGCCTTGTGCATATGAGTGTGTGTAAACCTATTATGTACACATACGAATATGTGTATCCTAGATACTTGTATGCGGCTAAACATGCACATATGAGAGTGTGATAGAGACAGTGACCATTCCATAGATATACCATCCGGACATAAAATCCATGTACATACATATATAACACATTATAAAGTACAAGTACCATCAGATCAGATCCCCTTTTTCATATTCATCCTTGATATCATTGTAACCCCACCTTAATCATTTGTCCCCAGACCGTTCAGTCAGGTGTAGAAAACTGTCCCATAAACGTGTATGCAAATAAACAACTTGTGACAAATAAAACTCTTGACTTGACCACCAGCCTCTCTATCTAAATGTTATATTGTTAACTGTCTAGTTAGGCATTAACTGTGTTAATCTAAATGTTATATTGTTAACTGTCTAGTTAAGGCATTAACTGGGTTAATTAATCTAAATGTTATATTGTTAACTGTCTAGTTAAGGCATTAACTGGGTTAAGTGGGGAGTGCGTCATGGTACAGTTTCAGTAAGTGGGGAGTGTAAACAAGTTGAACGCGTCACGTGAAATAACGTTACGTGAATAAACATATAACGTTACAATGTACAGTTTCTGACAGCTGGCTGTGTTGTGAAATGTGCATAACGTTATGAATAAACCGCGAAGTCACGCGAAATAACGTTATAAACGCGAATCTGGTAGTATATTTATTTGTATCTTCTTGAGATGATAACATTAACATCCGCATTTTACCGCATGGCGAGCTAAACCAATCAGAGAGGGGCTTCGCTCAACCAATCAAAGAGGGGGCTGCAGAAATGGAGCCCAACCAATCAGAGAGGCGTCTGCAGAACTTCAGCCATTGGGTGGGACCCAAATCACGTGACCAAAATCAGCCAATGGAAGCGAGGGGTTGCTATGTGCGGGCTTGTATGTGCGGGGGCTTGTAAGCGCTGGTCTCCGGAGCTGCAGCTGCATACTATTGCATATTTCCAGTTCTTGCTCAAGTCTACACACACACAGTGGGATAAGAACGAGGTCAGCTGCGGAGAGCATAACGCGGAGGTACCCAGTCCTGAAGCGCTGAGTTAGTAGTAGTGACACGTCATTATCCCAGAGACATCTCATTACGACCCATATCTCCACTCTCATCTGCATTATACCAATTAAATGGTAGGAAAGCGGCTACGGCACATCCAAGCCATTGTGAATGAATTAAGATCGTCTGATTACACTGCAGCGTGTGGGAACGTCTCTGCCCTCAGCACGCTAATCAACGGAATATCCCCCGCGTTAGCAGAACTGGACGGCTTTACGAGTGTAATCCCTGTCTCTGCTCCCCGGAAGGCCGATGCTTCGCCAACCCGCCGCACACATGGACCAAGCGAAGCAGGAGCAGTCCATAGGTGGCTGTGGGTTTTTTTTAAACTGTGTGGGTATCAAACAGGGAAGAGAGACTGTCAGGTTTTCAGTTTAAATTCTTGTAAACAAATAGTGTATTATTATTATTATTATTATTATTATTATTATTATTATTATTATTATTATTATTATTATTATTATTATTATTATTATTATTTTATTATTATTATTATTATTATTATTATTATTATTATTATTATTATTATTATTATTATTATTATTATTATTATTATTATTATTATTATTATTATTATTATTATTATTATTATTATTATTATTATTATTATTATTATTATTATTATTATTATTATTATTATTATTATTATTATTATTATTATTATTATTATTATTATTATTATTATTATTATTATTATTATTATTATTATTATTATTATTATTATTATTATTATTATTATTATTATTATTATTATTATTATTATTATTATTATTATTATTATTATTATTATTATTATTATTATTATTATTATTATTATTATTATTATTATTATTATTATTATTATTATTATTATTATTATTATTATTATTATTATTATTATTATTATTATTATTATTATTATTATTATTATTATTATTATTATTATTATTATTATTATTATTATTATTATTATTATTATTATTATTATTATTATTATTATTGTTATTGTTATTGTTATTATTAATAACAGGGTGGGTTTTGTCAACAAATAAATTATGGACTGGATTGTATTTATATTTATGTTTTCATCCAAAGCGCTTTACAACTTATGCCTCACATTCACCCACTCACTCACACATTCACACACAGAGGGCGGAGGTATCCATACAAGGTGCCAACCTGCTCATCAGGACCAGTTAGGGGTTAAGTGTCTTGCTCAAGGACACTTCCATACACTGCCGGCAGCTGGAATAGAACCGGGAGCCTTCCAATGACCAGACGACCTCTCTACCTCCTGATCCACTGTCAAAAAAATTATTGCAGCCGTATCTCCTGATTTTAAATGGAATTGGGTTGAGGGGAGTAGGCCTGCACAGAAAATGACCCACGGCACCAAATGTACTATGACTACTTTACTATGTACTATTGAGACATTTCTGAGCCAATCAGCAAAACCCGCTGATGTGACTGAGTTGCCCCCTACCTTCACAAGCTGCTGCCTAATGGCCCTCCCCTGACTAAAAGTATAATGGAGCTCTATGGAGAAACCATGGCCCTCCCCTGACTAAAAGTATAATGAAGCTCTATGGAGAAACCATGGCCCTCCCCTGACTAAAAGTATAATGGAGCTCTATGGAGAAACCATGGCACTCCCCTGACTAAAAGTATAATGAAGCTCTATGGAGAAACCATGACACTCCCCTGACTAAAAGTATAATGAAGCTCTATGGAGAAACCATGACACTCCCCTGACTACAATGTGTTGTGTTTGTGCTCATATCTGAATTGTACCGACAGAATGTCGCACCACACTGTTCATAGACTACCTTTGTTGGATAGGGACTAGTCTGAATCACAGGACATAGACTGTATAGCTATAAGCATGACATTGGCTGACTATTTCAGTCGGAAATCTCCTCCCCTTCTGCTATCTGCGACACTGTTTTGTGAGGGCATCCATAGTGTCGCCTGGAATGATTGTGATTTGTTTAAAAAAATACAAACAAGCCAGAGCGTTTTCCCCCTACAACAGATTGATTCAGCCAGACCTCTCTCAAGCACTGGCACAGTGTTAATGTATGTGGAGAGAGGTATGGCTACACAAGACTAGATAGGGACACACTGCAGTTGTGGTTAGTTGTGCTACAAATGAAAACACTCCTGTTGATACACTGTGCCGTGCAGACAATTGGTTCTGTAGTGACCATTTTGAGGAGAAGAAGAAATTCTAAACTAAAGCACTTTTTCCTAAAGAGAAATGCTGTTCCAAGAGTGGAGAGACCTGCTGCAGACATAGTGGAGGTAATTAGCTAAAGTTATTCATTTGACTTGGGATAAACACAACGGCCTATCTCTATAAGGATCTTTTACACAATCTGGCACATATAATAACAATCTGAACATCCAGTGGCAAAAACACGCACTTTTTTTTTAACGCCCCCAAGGATTACATTGCAGTCTGTTTCGCGGCTGCCTGTTGAAGCATTAACTATAACCCCTGTCCCTGTCTCTCTGTGAGTGGATGTCTCGAGTGTTAGTGTGTCGATATACAGATTGCAGTGACTGTTCTACCTCATACTGGATATGAGCACCACTGGGGCCATGGATCCGCTTCATGACGTGTAACCATGCCTGCTCTACTTCAGTGGTTCTTCTGCCCCCCGGGGCAAATAGCCCTGAGCCATCTTCTTGTATCTTATCCTGTATACTAGCGCTTGTAGTCCTATGCCTCTTTGTTCTTAGTTCTATTTAGTACTGTCATTTCATAATTTTCTTATATACTTTGATTCTATTGCTACTATGTATGCATATATATATGCTTATTACATGTATTTATTGCTCCTATGTCTGCCCACAGCAAACACGGGAGCTCTCTAACCCTTGTCCCTGTCTCTCTGTGAGTGGATGTCGCGAGGTGATGGTTGAGAGAAAAAGGTTGTTTTTCAATGTATGTGATGTATAGATTGGGGGAGATGACCGCATCTAAACGGTGCCAGGTCAGAGAGGTCGAAATGTGCATGGCTTGCCTTAGCAGAGGGTGGTAGAATAGCGGTCTAGTGGCTGGCAGTCAGTGTTAGCAGGGCAGAATGTTTACATTCCTAGCCGGAGCATCAACAAGCTGATACAGGCACAGAGCGAGGGAGAGGTTTGACATCTTTAGAAACGGCGTTTTAATGGTGTGAAAGGTTATTAGCAGTTGTCATGACAGCACGCCGCATGACAACCAGGAGAGGGGCGGGGCCGTCATTGCTATGACGAAGATCTATAAGTCGAACAGTGTTTCCGGGTGTAAGGCAGACCAAGAGCGACTAAGGGCAGACTACAATCTGGCTAGGACTGAGATCACACAGGAGAGAAGACACCATCAGACACTTGGAGCTCCCTCCTCTCATCACAGAGAGGGGTGGGGGATGCCACATCATCATTAGCTTCGGCTAACCCGAGGAGGGTTCTGGCTAACGACCAGGCCTGACCACTATTGGACAAAATAGCAGAAGGACGATAGACTGAACACACCGAAAGATCATTCGAATAGATCTTACAAGGACAATACGAATTGTTTCCCATCTGATTATGAGGTCTCTGTTTATGAAAATAAACAACGCTTCTCCTTGTAAGGTATTACGCTGTGTCGAGTGTCGAATTCTTACGAAGGTGGAGAATTACTACGGTTGCGGATTGCGCTAACGGGGAGAGATAAGGATTGTACACCCAGTATATGAGACGTCAGGATCATTAAAATTACACAACACAGAGGGAGTGGATGGAGAGATGATAACACAAGAAGACGTGATACTGGCCGATTGATCAGAATCTAACATGGTCAAGGTGGTGTGATCTTCCCTGTGCCGTCCTTGATGTGGCTAACAGCATCGGCTGCAGCGGCTATTCTTCCTCAAAGCGGTTCTGACTACCACAGGCGTGGTGGCTACACCCTACAGTACGTAGCCCTCAGTTGACAGGCATCTAAACATGCCCACTCTACTTCATCTGGATCCGAGCGGTTCTCCTACCCCCTGGGAATATGACTCTGATACTTTGAACTCTGAGCCTTGACTTTTAGTCTTTATCTTATTTTCATACCAGCGCTCGTTTTTCTATGTTTTTTGGTTGTTATTGTTGTTGTTCTTAGCTCTATTTATAAATGTACCTTAGATACTATTGCTACCATGTATGTATATATACATACATATACCAATTATTCACCTGTT